>NC_057805.1:503281093-503286169 GCF_018294505.1 Triticum aestivum
AAGGGGGGGGGGGTTGGGGGTTTTGGGGGGTTAATTTAGGTGTTTCATATATTGTGTTAGCTAGCTAATTAATAGAGAGAAGTGTCATCTCTTATCTCCGTGCTTGGTCGACACTACGTACTATATACGTATAGAGAGGACTAGACACGCTAGCTAGTAAGCAAATGAAGGAAACAGAAGATCGTCATGAACATATGCATACAGAGAGAAGTGATATCAACCGCCTCTCCTTCTCCGAGAGATTGGTCGAACAACAAGTTCTTGTATATCTATCTGACACTACCGGCTACATATATACAATAATTATCTCTTACAATATAATCTCCTAATTAAATTGTAAGAACACAAGGTCCACATAGTATTCTCCGTTTTCAGCGATCACGTGGTCAAGGAAGAATGCCGCCAATTCCTCTTGAATTGCTCGCATACGATCTTCTGCTAGGAGTTCATCCCGCATCCGAAACATCTAATTTGAAGAAGGGGGTCAATACATATATATATATATGAATAAATGAAACTCGACACAAGTGATGGTAATAAAATAAAATTATGAATATTATTGCTTACACACTTCATATTGTTCGTCAGAGTAGCCCCGCTCACAGGTCGTGTGGCGGATAGACTCGCAAACGTAGTATCCACATAAATCATTCCCTTGTTCCTGCCACAACCACTTTACAAGAAATAGAGGTCAATCTAACTGATAAGCAAGCATGCTAAATGGTATTGATGAAACTAGCGCTTGAATCACTAGGAGATGTGCGGAACATGCTACTATAGTACTTACTTTCGGGTGTCTAAATTGCAGCTTCTTCGGCAGTCCCGGAGCTTTTGTGGTGAATTTTCTCCAAACCCTGCCAGACAAAGAAAACAATTACTTGATATCAGGAAATGAACAAAGTTGCTGATATGGTGGATAATGATCGATTTAACTTACTTCTCGAGCATTTGAGTCATGTCCGCATAGTCCTGGGGATCTTTTCGTCTCGAGTCTAAGACGGTTACTACTCCCTGCTCAAGCTTAATCTCTAGGAGAATATAGTGGAAGCTGCGCATGCATGCATAAGTCATCAATTACATTACCATAACCTGGACTAATAAGGGAAACCGAATATGCACAAGACAGTAACACTCACTTGAAGTTGTAAGGAAAGAGTATTATATCTTTGTTTTGATTTAATACCAACGATCGTAGCAAGTTGGCCTCGGCTTCTTTGGCATGTTTTTCAACCGTATATGCATCTATGAGATTTGTGTTAATGAACCCAATATCACCGATTTGTCTTTTCTTCAATTCGGCGATCTTCAATCTGCATAATATAGTGAGGATAATTATAAATACATGCAATGAAAGAGCTGACCTATATAGAGAGACTTAATGACAAAAGTAGTACTACTTACAGACAGTAGCAAGTGATCGTTGATTTATCGAGGGTCTTTTGATTGAAAAACTGGAAGAACTCCTCAAATGGAACATTCAGCAGTTCAATTCCAACGAGGTCATGCTCCGGTTTAACTCTCAGCGTCAAAGTATTCATCCCATCAGACTCTCTGCAGGTTTTCATGTACCAATCATGTAATCTTCGCATCATCGTTGTTAGAGATCTTTCATCTTTGACGAGAGGCTTCCCGTAATGGTATTTTTGTTCGTCCACCTCCATGATTTCATAATGTACATCGTCGGGCAGGTAATCTCCAAGATTGCTATAACCGGCCACCATCCTCGGATCATTAGCGACGATGTCTTTAGACACCTTGAGCGTGGGGCAAGATTGGTTCGCTTGTTCGCCGAGCTGGGCAATTTTTTTCCCAGCTCGTCGTTCTTTTAACCTTTGATCACTGACAGTACTTCCCGACCGCTCCGCTTCGACAAATGTCTTTGCAATAATGCGCTCATAGTTGCCTTTCGGCGGAGACTTTGGTGGTTTTGTCAGGGCATCCAGAGTGCGCTTCGCTTTCACCGGATCTACCTTCTCCTCCGGAGGTGGGTGTTTCTTTGCTTTCACCCCTTCAAAGAAGTTCTTCACTTCGGCTCGCACGATCTTCGCATTCTCCTCCTCGGTCCTCTCGTATGGTAACTTCTCTGGAGTCTTCAGAGAAGGACCGAATCTGTATTGCCTCCCGCCTCTGGCAGCTGTACTGCTAGACGCCGGCAGAGCAGACGGAGCGGCTGCGGCTGTCTTCTTTCCTTGCTTACGAGGCGGAGAAGGACTACGACGCGCCAGAGCAGCCGGAGCGGCGGCGGGTCTCTTCCGCCCTTGCTGACGAGGCGGAGAAGGAGGAGGCTGGCTGCTCTGGCACGCCGGCGCGGGCGGAGAAGGAGGCGGAGTGCCGCCACGCGCCGGAGAAGGAGGCTGATGAGTGCCCTGATCACTCGCCGGAGGAGGAGGCGGAGTGCCGCCATGCGCCGGAGAAGGAGGCTGAGTGCCCTGATCACTCGCCGGAGGAGGAGGCGGCGGCGGAGTGCCCTTACTCGCCGGAGGCGTCCAGTTCGGAAGGTTAATGAGCTCTTTCCGCCATAGGCACGGAGTCTTCAGAGCTAAACCCAGCCGAGTCTCCCCTTCACCGGTAGGGTGGTCAAGCTGGAGATCCTCAAATCCCTCCATTATTTCATCCACCATCACCCTAGCATATCCTTCTGGAATCGGCCGGCAGTGGTAGGTTGCGCCGGGTTCAGGAGGTAAAACAGAGCCAACAGCCGCCTTGACTTTGAAGTTCTGCCATTCCGCCATAAGGTGGCAATGTTGAGACTCCGTGATAGCATCCACGGGGTAGCTAGCAGGAGCCGTCAAGACATGCTCCGGCTGAAGCAGCTCGGTGGAAGCCATGCTGCTTCTCCGCTGAGATGGCGGGGTAGCTTCGGGGGTAGTTTCGGCATGTCGATTGCCGTCTCGTTCCTCTAGTGCTTGAACCCTTTCGTGCAGCTTCTGAATTTGGGTCTGCTCCATTTTTTTCCTCCTCTCCTGGCTTTTGTAACCGCCTGCGTCCGGAAAACCAGCCTTCCACGGAACAGAGCCTGGCGTGCCTCGTGTCCGTCCAGGGTGCTCAGGATTCCCGAGGGCCATTGTGAGCTCGTCGTTCTCTCTGTCTGGAATGAACGTCCCTTCCTGCGCTGCATTGATATATTGTTGAATCTTCTTGACTGGTATTCCCAAAAGCTCGTTCGTCCAAACGCACCTCCCTAATACAGGGTCCAAGGTTCTGCCAGCCCCGAAGAACCAAGTCCGGCAACGGTCTATCCAGTTCATTGTCTGTGGTTCGATCCCTTTTTCAAGCAGGTCATTCTCAGCCTTGGCCCACTTAGGCCGGGCTTTGAGGTAGCCACCTGACCCCGTGCGATGGTGAAGCTTCTTCTTCGCAGCATTCTTCTTGTTTGTCGCTGACATCTTCTTACTCTTTTCCGATGTCTTGTGGGCCACAAATGCGGGCCAATGATCTCTGATCTTCTCATACCGGCCGATGAATTCTGGTGCCTCTTCTTTGTCGACAAACGTTTTCAGCTCATTCTTCCACCTCCTGAATAGGTCTGCCATCTTCTTAAGAGCATGAGACTTGATTAATTGCTCTTTAACTGGCTTCTTCGGATTCTCCTCTGGCGGTAGGGTGAAATTTGCCTTCAGCTCAGTCCAAAGATCATCTTTTTGCATATCATTGACATAAGACACCTCAGGGTCTTCCTTCTTAGGCTTATACCATTGGTGGATGCTGATCGGGATCTTGTCCCTAACTAGAACCCCGCACTGAGCAGCAAATGCATCCTTTGTCCGGATGGGTTCAATCGGTTGGCCGTCGCGCGCGATTGCTGTGATCTCAAACCTTTCATCTGAGCGCAACTTTCTCTTCGGGCCTCGTCTCTTTACCGAAGTTGTGCTCGATCCGGAGGGCTAGAAAAAAGAAGAAAGACGAGTGTTAATTAATATGTGTACATACCAAAACAATGAATGCATCAATTAGCTAGTCAGCACAGGCTTAACTAATATATTTACCTGGCCGGACTCTGTTCGGTCATCGGAGCCATCACCACGGGCTCCTTCTTGCACCAGCATTGGGTCACCGGAGCCATCATAATCATGTCTTTCCTCCTCCACTCTTCGATCACCGTAGCCTGCTTCTTCACCCTATTCTTCCAGACCATCATTGTCGTTAAGATACGACAAGATATCACCTCCGGCTAAGATTATGTCCCCCAACACCTCTTCTGCTTGCTCGTCTCGTCTGTGCTCCATTGTTTCTGCAAATATTACAACATGGCAATTATTACACAAACATGACAGCAGGTGGATATATTAGTGCAAACGTAGACCTAGCTTATTCCGGGTTTGGGGTGGCCTCGGCAACGCTTCAAGGGTAGGGGCGCGGCGGGAGGGGGTAGGAGACCGACATCGTTTTTTTCTAGGGTTTGGGTGTCCTCGAGAGTTTTGGTCAAGCGAGAGGGCCGGGGGGGTGCTCCCGTGGTATAAGTTATCACGGTCGAGAGGGGGTATAAATATCGACCGTCCATCATGTCGAAGTTATCTGGGAGGGAGTTATATATATCGACAACGACGACATACATACATGGGAAAATAATGTTATCGGGGAGGGGGTATATCGACCCCCCCCCACGTGTTGAAGTTATCGGGAGGGGGTTATAACGACAACGACGACATACGTACATGGGAAAATAATATTATCGGGGAGGGGGTATATCGACCCCCCCTCGTGTTGAAGTTATCGGGAGAGGGGTATATCGACGACAACAAACCCGATAAAACATAAGAAAACGAAGAAGAAATAAAAAGAGGAGAAGAAGAAAAGGAATAGAGGAGAAGATCGAAGAAAAAAAAGAGGAGAAGAAGAAAGGAATAGAGGAGAGAAGAAGAAAAAATAGAATTTTTTCTATTTTTTCTTCTTCTCTTCTATTCCTTTCTTCTTCTCTCTTCTTTTTCTTCTTTTTTCCTCTTCTTATTTATTTCTCCTCTTCTTCCTCTCCTCTTCTTCTCCTTTCTTCCTCTTCTTATTTTCCTTTTTCCTCTCATTCATAAAAAAATGTTCAAATAGAAAATTTCGAAAAAAAGTAAAGGTTTTGCCTAATGC
>NC_057805.1:503286795-503291653 GCF_018294505.1 Triticum aestivum
CAAAGCCTTTGGTCCCGGTTGGTAGCACCAACCGGGACTAAAGGTGGGCATTAGTTCCGGTTGGTGCCACCAACCGGGACCAAAGCCCTCTTTTCAGCAGCCCAAAGGGCGGGAAGCGGCGGCCTTTGGTCCCGGTTGGTGGCACCAACCGGGACTAAAGGGGGGCATTGGTCCCGGTTGGTGGCACGAACCGGTACGCATGCCCCCTTTAGTCCCGGTTGGTGGCACCAACCGGGACCAAAGGCCTTGTGCTGCCCCGCGTCAAAAGTTTAGTCCCACCTCACTAGCTGAGAGAGAGCCGCACCTGTTTATAAGGTGCGGTGCGCCTGAGCTGTCGAGCTCCTCTCTAAAGCAGGCTTACTGGCCTAACCTCTATGTACATGCCTGTGGGCCTACTGGGCCTTCTGTGGGCCTGAATCCTGGCCCATGGATGGGTTTCTAGTCGTATGCAGGCCGTGGTGGCCCAGTAGGTGGCATAATTTTTATTTTTTGCCTGTTTTTTTGTTTTCTTTTTGCTTTATTTATTTTGTTTTGTTTCTACTTACAACAAAAAACTTATTTATTTTATTTTATTTTGTTTCTAATTACTTATTTATTTTACTTTATGATAATTCTTTTTGCTATTAAAGTTTCTAACAAAAAAAGTTCTTTATGAAAATTATTTTTGCTTTCAATGATTTTGAACAGAAAATACTTCGATAATTTTAGTTGCATCAATTTTATATAATTTTAGTTTCAGTAATACTAGAGGTTGCTTATAATGTTTTGAACAGAAAATACTTTGATAATTTTAGTTTCATAAATTTTATTTATGTTATTAAAGTTTATTTTATTTTGTTTCTACTTATATATTTTATTAAATTTTATATTATTTTGTTTCTAATTACTTATTTATTTTATTTGTTATTTTTCATGCACCATTTTTCATGCATTTACTGATTATTTTGAGCTATAAGACCCTAAAATTGAAAAGCATTTCAAATGAACTCTGAAAAGGTTGAAAGTTGGCATGGTATCACCATTTCATGCACATAGCATGTGCAAGAAAGTTGAGAGGGTTACGACAAAAACTAGATGCACTTCGTGTACAAAACGAACAATCTCTTTCGAAGTATCAGGATTTCATACGGAAACTCGTCTGTTACAAAGGGATTTCATTTTTTAAAACTTATTTGAACTCCTGACTTTTTGTGTGTTCAAAATGCACCATTCAAAGCCACATCTCATCAATTTTCAACCCTTTCTGACTTCATTTGTTATTTTTCATGCATTTACTAATTATTTTGAGCTATAAGACCCTAAAATTGAAAAGAATTTCAAATGAACTCTGAAAAGGTTGAAAGTTGGCATGGTATCATCATTTCATCCACATAGCATGTGCAAGAAAGTTGAGAGGGTTACGGCAAAAACTAGATGCACTTCGTGTACAAAACGGACAATGGTATCATACTCGTCTGTTATAAAGTTGGCATGGTATCATCATAATAGTTGCGGGAGAAAGTCTTCACTTTTTCTTCGCTTGTGTCATTTTCTTATTGCGCCGTAACCATGGATAATCTTCATCGTTTATCAGGATGCTTGGGTCAGCCTTGACTTTGAAGGGAGGAATTTCATGAAACTTTTCATAATCTTCAGACATGTCTGTCTTGCCCTCCACTCCCACAATGTCCCTTTTTCCTGAAAGAACTATGTGGCGCTTTGGCTCATCGTATGATGTATTCGCTTCCTTATCTTTTCTTTTTCTTGGTCTGGTAGACATGTCCTTCACATAGATAACCTGTGCCACATCATTGGCTAGGACGAACGGTTCGTCAGTGTACCCAAGATTGTTCAGATCCACTGTTGTCATTCCGTACTGTGGGTCTACCTGTACCCCGCCTCCTGACAGATTGACCCATTTGCACTTAAACAAAGGGACCTTAAAATCATGTCCGTAGTCAAGTTCCCATATGTCCATTATGTAACCATAATATGTGTCCTTTCCAGTAGGGTAGGTCCCAAAATATAGATTTATTCTTCGTCACGTGCATCACGTCGATTGAAGAGCGGACCTCTAGCTCTTTCCAGTAGGGTAGGTCCCAAAATATAGATTTCTTCTTCCACATGGGTGCGTGTCCCTCAGCGTCATTCGGAACAGCTAGTCCGCCGGGACCCTTTCCAAAGATTATGTGTAAATCATTGACCATAGCAAGTACGTGATCACCGGTACGCATGGCGGGCTTCTTCCGGTAATCTGCCTCGCCTTTGAAATGCTTGCCTTTCTTTCAACATTGATGGTTGGTCGGAAGAAATCGACGATGGCCCAGGTACACATTCTTCCTGCATTTGTCCAGGTATATACTTTCAGTGTCATCTAAACAGTGCGTGCATGCGTGGTATCCCTTGTTTGTCTGTCCTTAAAGGTTACTGAGAGCGGGCCAATCGTTGATGGTTACAAACAGCAACGCGTGCAGGTTAAATTCCTCCTGTTTGTGCTCATCCCACGTACGTACACCGTTTCCATTCCACAGCTGTAAAAGTTCTTCAACTAATGGCCTTAGGTACACATCAATGTCGTTGTCGGGTTGCTTAGGGCCTTGGATGAGAACTGGCATCATAATGAACTTCCGCTTCATGCACATCCAAGGAGGAAGGTTATACATACATAGAGTCACGGGCCAGGTGCTGTGATTGCTGCTCTGCTCCCCGAAAGGATTAATGCCATCCGCGCTTAAACCAAACCATACGTTCCTTGGGTCAGCTGCAAACTCAGCCCAGTACTTTCTCTCGATTTTTCTCCACTGCGACCCGTCAGCGGGTGCTCTCAACTTCCCGTCTTTCTTACGGTCCTCACTGTGCCATCGCATCAACTTGGCATGCTCTTCGTTTCTGAACAGACGTTTCAACCGTGGTATTATAGGAGCATACCACATCACCTTCGCAGGAACCCTCTTCCTGGGGGGCTCGCCGTCAACATCACCAGGGTCATCTCGTCTGATCTTATACCGCAATGCACCGCATACCGGGCATGCGTTGAGATCCTTGTACGCACCGCGGTAGAGGATGCAGTCATTAGGGCATGCATGTATCTTCTGCACCTCCAATCCTAGAGGGCATACGACCTTCTTTGCTGCGTATGTACTGTCGGGCAATTCGTTATCCTTTGGAAGCTTCTTCTTCAATATTTTCAATAGCTTCTCAAATCCTTTGTCAGGCACAGCATTCTCTGCCTTCCACTGCACCAATTCCAGTACGGTACCGAGCTTTGTGTTGCCATCTTCGCAATTGGGGTACAACCCTTTTTTGTGATCCTCTAACATGCGATCGAACTTCAGCATCTCCTTTTGACTTTCGCATTGCGTCCTTGCATCGACAATGACCCGGCGGAGATCATCATCATCGGGCACTGGTTCCTCTTAATCTTCAGCAGCTTCCCCCCTTGCAGCATCATTGGGCACATCGTCTGGTTCCTCTTGATCATCAGCAGCTTCCCCCATTGCAGCATCACCGTATTCAGGGGGCACATAGTTGTCATCGTCCTCTTCTTCTTCGCCGTCTTCCATCATAACCCCTATTTCTCCATGCCTCGTCCAAACATTATAGTGTGGCATGAAACCCTTGTAAAGCAAGTGGGTGTGAAGGATTTTCCGGTCAGAGTAAGACTTCGTATTCCCACATATAGGGCATGGACAACACATAAAACCATTCTGCTTGTTTGCCTCAGCCACTTCGAGAAAATCATGCACGCCCTTAATGTACTCGGAGGTGTGTCTGTCACCATACATCCATTGCCGGTTCATCTGCGTGAATTATATATAATTAAGTGTGTCAAAAACCATTACAGAACATCATGAATAGATAATTAAGTGACCAAATTAATAGAAGTTTATCATCACATTAAAACCAAAGTACATACATAGTTCTCATCTAACAACATATATATAGCTCTCCAGAGCATCTAATTAATTAAACCATACATTGAAACTATGTAAAACATTTCAATGCGAAAACAAATGCGATCATAATCGCAACCAAGGTAACAACTGATCCAACGACATAATGATACCAAGCCTCGGTATGAATGGCATATTTTCTAATCTTTCTAATCTTCAAGCGCATTGCATCCATCTTGATCTTGTGATCATCGACGACATCCGCAGCATGCAACTCCAATATCATCTTCTCCTCCTCAATTTTTTTATTTTTTTCCTTCAAGTAATTGTTTTCTTCTTCAACTAAATTTAACCTCTCGACAATAGGGTCGGTTAGAATTTCCGGTTCAACCACCTCCTAGATAAATAAAATCTATGTCACGTTGGTCGGCATATTTTTCATAAACAATAAATGAACCAAATAGTTATAAAAAGATAATATATACCACATCCGAATCATAGACAGGACGAGGGCCGACGGGGGCGGATACCCAAACCATCGCACTATGTAATAAGAAGGAATAATAAAAGTAACAAAATTAGACAAGTATTTATCTAAAGTAAGAATTTTTTTATTTCAAAAAGAAGATAAGAACAAGAGGCTCACCACGGTGGTGCTGGCGACGAGATCGGCGCGGGCGATCGACGGCGGTGAAGACGGGGACGGGACGTGACGGACCGCTAAACCTAGACAAATCTCGGGGAAAATGGAGCTCGGAGGTCGAGTTTCGAGAGGAGAAAGATTAACTAGTGTGGCTCAGACATTTCATCGAACACCTCATGTGCATAGGAGGTGAGCTAGAGCACCCAAATGCCCTCCCCTCGCCGACCAGAAAAAACAGAGCACTGTGGAGTGCTCTGCTGTGGCGATGGGGTATATATAGGCAACTCATTGGTCCCGGTTCGTGGCACCAACCGGGACTAAAGGCCTTTGGTCCCGGTTGGTG
>NC_057805.1:503592121-503777396 GCF_018294505.1 Triticum aestivum
TCTTCCTGGGGGGCTCGTCGTCAACACACTACTAGGAAAAGGCCTGCTAGTGGCGCACCTGTTTTGGCTACTAATGCACACTACAGGTGCGCCACTAGCATCACGCCATTAGAATTTAATACTAATGGCGCACCCCTGGTGCGCCATTAGTATACCAGATACTAATGGCGCACCAGGGAGTGCGCCATTAGTATATATCCCATGGTGCGCCATTACTATCTGACTTAGTAATGGCACACCACATAGAAGTGCGCCATTACTAACATTTTTTTTCAAAAAAATTCAGAAATTTTTTTTCCAATTTTTTTTCATTTTTTTAATATTTTTTTCTTAATCTCGAGTCATTATGGCTTAATCTCGGGTCAATATGCTTAATCTCAAGTCAAATCGCACTAAGTGGTCAAACTTTCCGGAAGGTCACTCATCCTCACACTACTCCAGCCCGAGCACGCTTAACTTCGTAGTTCTATCCAACCCCAGCACCACCTCACTTAACAGGCACTTGTTGATATATCTATCATATCAATCCTATTAGACCTTGTTGATGTCTAGGACTTTGTTCATGTTCATGAGTATGATGAAATTTTGAAAAATATTTCAAACTTTCCGGTCATATTACGTATCATTTTTTTTAAAAAATTCCAAAAAAAAAGTTCGAAACCAATTTTTTTTTCTGTTACTAGTGGCGCACCTAGCAAATTGTGCGCCACTAGTAAGTTTGATTTTTTTTTCATTTTTCCCCCTCTAGATCTTAAAAGCCCCGTAACTTTTTTTCTGTTAGGTTTTTGAGGATTTTGAAAATGTTTAACCGTGTTCCCCCAGTTAAATTCGGATGTAACTTTTCGAGTAGATGATTTTTCATATAAAAAACTTTTTAATCCGAGTTCGTATGCAAAAGTTATGCCCATTTTACAAATTCCAGAGAGATTTTGCAAATAAAGTCGATATTCATATTTGTAAATTTTCCCAACAAGTAGACCACATATCACATGGAAAACCTTTTTTTTGACATTTCCATCATTTTCTTTTATTTTTTTAAAAACTGAAAAGGCGGTCCACGGGGGGGGGGGGGGGGGGGGGGCTGCATTCGGTTGATTTTTTGGGCCAAGTTAGTAATGGAGCACCGTGGGAGTGGTGCGCCATTACTAGTTCAACTAGTAATGGCGCACCACACACACGGTGCGCCATTACTAGTTTTGAAAAAAAAAATTGAAAAAATTTACTAGTGGCGCACCGTGGATGTGGTGCGCCATTACTAGTTTAACTAGTAATGGCGCACTATCCCCTGGTGCGCCATTAGTAGTTTTGAAAAAAAATTGTTAGTAGTGGCGCACCAACACATGGTGCACCATTAGTTTATAGTAGTGGCGTACCACATGTGTGGTGCGCCATTAATTTCAATATTATCTATGGCCCTTTTCCTAGTAGTGACATCACCAGGGTCATCTCGTCTGATCTTATAGCGCAACGCACCGCATACCGGGCATGCGTTCAGATCCTTGTACGCACCGCGGTAGAGGATGCATTCATTAGGGCATGCATGTATCTTCTGCACCTCCAATCCTAGAGGGCATACGACCTTCTTTGCTGCGTATATACTGTCGGGCAATTCGTTATCCTTTGGAAGCTTCTTCTTCAATATTTTCAATAGCTTCTCAAATCCTTTGTCAGGCACGTAATTCTCTGCCTTCCACTGCAGCAATTCCAGTACGGTACCGAGCTTTGTGTTGCCATATTCGCAATTGGGGTACAAACCCTTTTTTGTGATCCTCTAACATGCGATCGAACTTCAGCTTGTCCTTTTGACTTTCGCATTGCGTCCTTGCATCGACAATGACCCGGCGGAGATCATCATCATCGGGCACTGGTTCCTCTTGATCTTCAGTAGCTTCCCCCGTTGCAGCATCATTGGGCACATCGTCTGGTTCCTCTTGATCTTCAGCAGCTTCCCCCGTTGCAGCATCACTGTATTCAGGGGGCACATAGTTGTCATCGTCCTCTTCTTCGCCGTCTTCCATCATAACCCCTATTTCTCTGTGCCTCGTCCAAACATTATAGTGTGGCATGAAACCCTTGTAAAGCAGGTGGGTGTGAAGGATTTTCCGGTCAGAGTAAGACTTCGTATTCTCACATTTAGGGCATGGACAACACATAAAACCATTCTGCTTGTTTGCCTCAGCCACTTCGAGAAAATCATGCACACCCTTAATGCACTCGGAGGTGTGTCTGTCACCGTACATCCATTGTCGGTTCATGTGCGTGCATTATATATAATTAAGTGTGTCAAAAACCATTACAGAACATCATGAATAGACAATTAAGTGACCAAATTAATAGAAGTTCATCATCACATTAAAACCAAAGTACATACATAGTACTCATCTAACAACATATAGCTCTCCAGAGCATCTAATTAATTAAACCATACATTGAAACTATGTAAAACATTTCAATGAGAAAACAAATGGGATCATAATCGCAACCAAGGTAACAATTGATCCAACGGCATAATGATACCAAGCCTCGGTATGAATGGCATATTTTCTAATCTTTCTAATCTTCAAGCGCATTGCATCCAGCTTGATCTTGTCATCATCGACGACATCCGCAACATGCAACCCTAATATCATCTTCTCCTCCTCAATTTTTTTAATTTTTCCCTTCAAGAAATTGTTTTCTTCTTCAACTAAATTTAACCTCTCGACAATAGGGTCGGTTGGAATTTCCGGTTCACATACCTCCTAGATAAATAAAATCTATGTCACGTTGGTCGGCATAATTTTCATAAACAATAAATGAACCAATAGTTATAAAGATAATATATACCACATCCGAATCATAGACAGGACGAGGGCCGACGGGGGCGGATACCAAAACCATCGCACTATATAATAACAAGCAATAAAATAGTAAGAAAATTAGACAAGTATCTATCTAAAGTAAGAATTTTTTTCTTTCAGAAAGAAGATAAGAACAAGAGGCTCACCACGGTGGTGCCGGTGACGAGATCGGCGCGGGCGATCGACGGCGGTGAAGACGGGAATGGGACGTGATGGGCCGCTAAACCTAGACAAATCTCGAGGAAAATGGAGCTTTGAGGTCGAGCTTCGAGAGGAGAAAGCTTAACTAGTGTGGCTCGGGCATTCATCGAACACCTCATGTGCATAGGAGGTGAGCTAGAGCACCACAAAGCCCTCCCCTCGCCGGCCAGAGAAAAACAGAGCACTGGAGTGCTCTGCTCGCGGGCGAGGGGTATATATAGGCACCTCATTGGTCCCGGTTCATGGCATGAACCGGGACTAAAGGGCAGCCTGTGGTCCCGGTTCAAGCCACCAACCGGGACCAATGGTGGTGGGCCAGGAGCGAGGCCCATTGGTCCCGGTTCGTCCCACCAACCGGGACCAAAGGGGCCAGACGAACCGGGATCAATGCTCCCACGAGGCCCGGCAGGCCCCTGGCCTCACGAACCGGGACCAGTGCCCCCATTGGTCCCGGTTCTGGACTGAACCGGGACTAATGGGCTGATCTGGCCTGAACCAAAGCCCTCTTTTCTACTAGTACTTGTAGGTTTGGAAGTCTCTCTCCAAGCGACTGCATAAGATGGCCATTGATGAGTTGACGAGGAAGCACAAGGAGGTGGCAGCCCGACTACTTATGATCATTTAGCCTCCTTGAGGCATTGCTTTCTTTCTTTTGCAGGCTTGTTTGTTGTTGCCCCGGCTCGTATAGTAATAAGTGTGTTGTTTATTTTCTCGTTGTGTACCCTTACAGTTGTTCTTGTGGACATTTGTTTTGGTTGGATGTTGGATGTATTCGGTCATGGCTTTGTTTATAAAGCGGGGCGAGAAGCCTTTTTGGTGATTAACATGTGTGATTTATCTGAGTACAACAAGAATTTGCATCTTAGCTTGGATTTGTCATGTGAACTTATTGATGCAGGCACAACCAACATGTGTGCAACTTGACAACTTGTAACACAGGTATACAACCAAGATTTTCTAGATGCGGTGACTACTAAATGAATCCTTGAGAACAAAGATTGATGTCAACTAACAAGTGAACAAGTTTTCCTAAAAAAAGTCCAGTTACCGATCAAGCAGTGGTCAAACAGTTGGTGGTCAGAACACAAAGGTGATTTATTTTTGTATCGTTCAGTGTGGCCGAAATTTAGAGTTGGTGTAGGGAATCAACCTGATGAGGCAATTAGATGAGTTTCTCGTCCGTTGTTGGAATAAAGAACTCACCGGATACATGCAACGGATGAGGGATCGAATTAAGCAAATGAATACTAGTAGTAGTTGTGCATGGTTGGGCATCTTAGTTTGACAGATTGATATGAAGACAAGGGCTATGGAACCAACGTAAAAGTTACATAATTGATCATTATGCAGACAATTTCCCAGATTCTCTCACCCTGTCTATCGATATTTTTGTACACAAAACACCAAGGGCTTTTAGATATATCGAGCGTTGGAACTGCGGATAATGTTATATTCATTTAGGGCTTCTTTCATTCAAGGGAGCCCTGAAGAAATTTTGGAGGATTGCAGTTCTCATGATTTTTTTTTTGTTTGATTCGTAGGATTACAATCGACAGGAGATTTTCATCCACTCCAACCTCATGTGTAGAATTTTACAGTGATGCTGGATCATTAAAAGTCACGGCAAGTTAGCTAGGTTCCTGCCAATCTAATGTTCAGTTCTTGCAAATCTAATCTTCAGTTATAACAGATGACTGAAATGGTGGTTCATTACTTCATCTGGTCATTGGAGCAATTCAGTCAGCAATAATTGTCACGATGATTTAGCAGGAATCAGTCAGATGCAAACATCAGAACATCATTTTGAACAATTGACCTAGGTGAGCTATTTTATGAGCTGCTACCTGAGTACTCGTACATTACAAATTCAAAAGTGATCCCTGGTGAAAAAACATGCCTTTTTTATGCTTGTGTATGATCAAACTTCCCGTACAATCCAGCTTCTTGCCTTCTTCCACACGATTCTCCCAAGTCAAGTGTACTACTGGTCTACTACTTCCTGACCAAGTCTAGGTACCTTGTGAAACCCTATCAGTTTTGTCAAGTGATGGGTATAGATCAATGATTTATTTGATCTTGAGAGCGAGGCACGATATAGGTGTCGAGTGCATGATCTCTTGATTGAAAGAATCCCAAGATCTTTGCTCCTTTGACCAGAGCACACACAACTTTAACTATTATTTCTCGAATGACGAATGTAACAGTAATCCCAAACACAGGAGCAGTTGTTTAACTATGTGTGAGTCCAAGCGAAAACGACAAGCGCATGGAGACCACCGCTTTTGATTTGACAAGTGCGCGTCCGAGCTAATCGCATGCATGCATGCATGAGCTACCTAATAGTTCCATGCACGCACGCCGCACGCACCGTGTTCTTTCTTTGTGGTGGGCAAGGGTTGATCAACACTCGGTCATGCACATGTAATCCCTACCGATGCTAGTTAATTATCAATTGGTATTTGATTAATCGAGGACCCAAAAGCTGGCTCGATCGGTGGGTTGGTGAATCTCTCGTCTTTGACACACGGATCAGCTAATGAGTGTACTAAAAAAAACATTAGCTAGTGAGTAGAGTAGCACACATCTGGTTTCACATTGACCGCTCTGGTTTTCTAGCACTAGCAGAGTATAGCTTTGCACGCGTACGTCTCGTAAATTCGTACTTGAGTGCAAAAGGTGCCCCAGAAAAAGTGCACAGGTTAATTAGTCTTCAAGAAAAGCATATATGGTCCCCGCAAAAAAAACATATATGGTCAAAAAGGAAGAAGCATCAACTATATATTATAATACGACGTCAATCGATCGCCTTGTAAGCTTTTTTTTTCGAGGAAAACTTTCAATCTATCCATCAACTGTCAAGGTAATATAAAAAACATCAAAACTAACCAGATCCGTAGACCACCTAACGACGACTACAAGCACTGGGACGATGACGGCGGAGCGCCTTCGGATCGCCTACTAAGCTGCTTAGCTACTCTACTCTACCGTCCGTAGGAGTTTTCATTTTCATGGGTGCTGCGTACTGTGTGCGTGTCTGTGCTATGCAAGGTTTAACACGCAAGTGGCATGGGTGCAGTGCATCAACACAAGGTGAAGGCCAGGTGATGAAGTGACGCATCACATACATCCATGCCGTAGACAACGGGAAGTTGGCCAACAGTGGAACCCCTCGTGGCAGGAGCGAGCAAACGATCGACAAGGTGACTGTCCGCGTCGACATGACGAGGCCGGACGTACGTCCGTGCATGCATGCGAGTGCAACAGCGTAAAGACGACGGCGATCGGTGGACATGCGTACTTGCCGGCCCTGTGCATGTGCGGCACCACCCATGCAACATGCATGGCACACGACCAAGTCCGTCGTGAACGGAAGGATAACATGGGCCGATGCAACCGGTGATGCAAACCTTTCCTTCCGTCCTTCCGGTGGCGGGCCCCATGGATTTTATCCAGCTTGTCTCCTTCCTCATCCCTAGAAAGGCACGACCACCGAGGCACGTACGCACGGAGGAGGAGGTCGATCGAGAAGATGGACATAGACAGACAGGGTACGTGGTGAGGCGATGTCACTAGACTCCCGCTCGCCGTGCCATGTCCGAACCACGGAGGACATATGTCCGGCCGGATGACACTGCTGCCACAGATGCTTCGAGAGCTAGAGAGCGTACACGCACGCACGTTCTACAATAGACAAGGAGCTCCGCTGCTGAGTTCCATGCACTTGTATATGTGAAAAATGCTATGTTCATCGTCCCAAGGAGTTGATCGATGGTGTGAGGGGGATGGGATTCATATTTACCACGTCGTAAAACTGAACCGAATCCCAGTTTGTGCACGTGATGCAGCACAATTAACCTATACTCAGCATGTGCCGTGCCGTGCGGGGTCATCGATCGGTCACTAATTAAGGCGGGAACAAGGGAACATGGCGTTCGTGCGGTGTGTGTTCGATGGGCGGGTATGGATCACCCCTACTTGCCGCCTACACTCTCACGTCGCTCTTTCGCCAAAACTTCTTCCATCCATCCCTCTTCATGCATGCGTCTATAAATCCTCAAAGGTGTAGTACTGCAGGTAGCTATATATCCAGGGTCTAAGAGCATCTCCAATAGACGGTCCAAATGCAAAAATACCTAACATTTGGACCATCTGGAGCAAAAGACGCTGCTCCAACAGACGGTCCATATATAAAAAAAATTGAACCGCGGCCTCCTCGTGATGTAAAATACAACACCTCGCGGTGCAAATTTACATCACGAGGTGCATCTGCTCCAAAACCAGCCGCTGCCCGCGAACGCCCAACCACCACTTTATTTCCTTTCCCGCCCGTCCGCCCGCCCACGACCCTCCCGGCCGCCACCGCCCCCCGCCGTCCGGCGCCGCCATGGCCGATGGCGACGACCCCGCCGCCTTCTCCGCCGCCGCCGCAGCCGGTGGGCTGACCCACGTGGCGGCCGCCGCTGCCATCTCACCCGCAACCGCTGCCATGCCGCCCCCCCCCCCCGCCCGCCGTCCCGGATTGGCCCCGCCCCGGCCAGTGGCCACCGCGCCGGCGGCGAAGCCGGCGAAGGGACGAGGAGGCAGCGTAAAACGGCCGGCCAACCGCAGCCGCAACCCGTCCGACAGTTCTACGCGGCCGGTGAAGGTCTCTAAGGCGGCCGCGGCGGCTCGGGGCGACGACTCGCAGACGGTGCGGCCGGCGGCCTCCTCCAGCAGCCACACATCCATTCCTGAACCTCGCCCGCCGCCACCGCCGGCCGTGGAGGAAGATGTGGCCACGCCGACGGCCACCGCCTCCAACATGTTCGATGAAATGTCGCAAAGGTATAAATTTTCCGGTTGTGCTCTCGTTTGTTGTTTCAAATTGTATGTGTTCTTGATTGTTTGTGCGTCCAATTGTATTGTTGATGATGAAGCTTTCATGCACGCAACAAATGTGGCAAATGATGATTACATGTATCCGTCATAAGAATATGAAACCCAATATGATGATGACAATCTTGATGTGGACAATCTTCGGTAGCAACATGGAAGGTGGCTTTGGCGGCATGGGAGGTGGCTTTGGCGGCATGGGAGGTGCTTTTGGCGGCAACATGATGGGTGGCTTGGAGGCGGCTATGGCGGCAACATGAGTGGCGTTGGAGGTGGATATGGCGGCAACATGGGACGCAATGAAGATGCTTCCGGTGGTGCTCACGGCAACGAGAGTTCACCACTTGTTGAGAACGTCGACAAAGACGGTGGTGGAGATGATGATCGTACCACGGTTCACAACGCCGGTGGTGTTGATGACTCGCATGAGTAATATTCATGTGCATTTCAATTTCTAGGGCGATAAACTTTGATTAAGACGATGCTCTTTTGGTAGACGGATTTGATACTACGATGGTGATGCACTTTTAATTGAAACTATGATGATGATGCACTTTATTTTCAAAATTTTGTTGCTATTTCAATGCAAAACCGCGGCTGAACAGTGGCTGGCAGCAGCCGCGCGGCCGTTTTCATATTTTTACATCTTTGGTTTGGACCATCTATTGGAGTTGCTCTTTTGGACCATCTGTTGGAGTTGAGCGTTTTTCGGAGCTCCCAAATACACTTTTTGGCGGTTCAAATTTTACATCTCCGGTTTTGAACCGTCAAAATTTGGACCATCTATTGGAGATGCTTTAAGACGTGATTAAATTTGCACTAGTACCATACAACAATGTTAACTTATGACATCCGTATTAGCTCACGGTAGCATCACTTGGACCCGTTACATAATCACTACTGTCGTTCACTGGTTTTATTTTACTACTACTATACGCATTGATCGATTTCTGGAGCAGTAGCGACTAGGGGCTACTCTACAACTGGGTAGTGTAGTGTAATCTCGATTGCCGTTCTCTCACTTTGAATTCAATGCCCGTGCCGTGTCTGAAACCTGTCAATCTTTGCTTAACACGCATTTATTGATTAATCTGTTGCCGCAAACCGATCGATCGGTCCCTGGCAGCTGCTTTGGTCAGGGGAGCAGCAGGCCATAGTTATTCTCCTCCTCTCATCATTCACAGGTTGGTCGAACGGTGCAGATCGGCCTGTCCGTTATTTGGCTGATCCTGGTCCGCACCTGGGTATGGATGCTGTTTTCCTTTTGCAGCTCTTCCAGTCGAGAAATGAAGGTTGAAGGGCCTGTTTGATTCGCAGCCTAAGGTTGCCATGCCTAACCTTAGTCATGTCAAATGTTTTAGGCATGTGTTTGATTCATTGCCACATTTATGACTTGCCACACTTCTCTAGTTATATGGCCGATACGTCATAGGCTCAATCTTTGGTTAAATCTGTTCACACTTATTATGATGGACGTTTTGTTAGCCATATTATTTTGACCGCCACACTTTGTCTAAGGTTAGTTGTGGCAAAGTTAGCCATGAACCAAACAGGCCCGAAGTTACTACTGCCAGCATTGATGGGCGGCTTACCGATCGTGGTCGCGGCGTACGAGGATCGATGAACTGCGTAAACGGATGGAGAGGTAAACAGTAACTGGATGTGCAGAGCATGCATGCTCGATCGTCGATCCATCCCTTTCTCTCTTTGGGCTTTGGGAGTTTCGATCAACTCTGCATGCGATAGGTCACCGGTGCATGCTCGCCGGATGGTGATCACGTAAAGTACGTGCGCGCGGTCTCCATCCATACACTGTCACGTAGTACTCCAAACTAGGTAGCCCATGCAACGCAGTGCAAAACCCTGTGTGCCTCCATGCGTGCCGTCGTCTTGTCCCATCCCATCCATCCGTCGGTGACACCAGCTCCGTGGGGATCATGTCAAGTACTGCGCGTACCTTGGTCCAGACTAGTCGAGCATGGGAGTGGCTGGCTCGCCATGTCAATCGGAAAGGATGCCACCAGCCGAGCTGAGCTGAGCTGACTGTTATTTTTTTCAAAACGGAGTGTACGACGTATACGATGAGTATGACAGACACACAGGCAGATTCCATGGACGTACGTGTGGACGGACGGCCCGAGAGGGGTCGCGTCCACGAATCTCGAGGACTGCTGCTGCAGCTGCCACCGTGCAGGGCCTATCCTAGGTGTGCATGCATGCTGTGCGCCATGCAAAGGCTACATACTGCTCAACGCAGCTAGTTGAGTAGTCGGATCTGCAGTAACGTAGGAGTAGTACGTTTGAAGCCTTCCACTGTAGAGGAGCATGCGTATCGAATTACTACCCCGTCGATCGGTGGATCGCCCAGTAACAGGGCAGGTTGACCTCCGTCCGTGGCCGGCCGCAAGAGCAGAAGCTAGCTCGATTGATGTTAATGGCGATCCATCGTTCCCGCAAAAAATGAGAAAATGGCAATGCATGCGCCACTGCTTCACGCGCAGCGCAGGACATGCGAAAGCCTAGATATGGAGTAAAGTCTCTGCACTGCATGCATGGATCGAACCGCTGGTTCTGCCATAAACCGGCGTTTAAGATTCACAAGAGTAGATGACTCCTTTTTTGATTCACAAGCGCTGTGGCCACTGGCGGGAACCAATCATGTGGTTTGTAGGTGAGGCTGAGGCATCGATCAGGTGCACCGAACATACTAACCATCTTCCACATGCACGCACATCCACCCACACACTTGTAGTTGTAGGTCTCGCTAACTGACTTGACCTTGGGTTGTGTGTCCTGGGCCCGCACCCGACACGGATCACCCGTACGTATAGATTTCCAAACACAGCAGTACTGTTTGCTTTGCGCAGCTCGCGGCCAAAATTCTTCGTTCCATCATACATCCTAAAATACAGTAGTAAAATACAGTGAGCTAGCAGTGTTGGATGCACTGTCGAGTGAAATTGTTTAAGCTGAGCTGTCACGAGCAAAGACGACGCGGCACCTGTCACGAGTGGGCGGCGCATTGACAGAAAAGTGGCGCCGCGCGTTCTTCCGACCAAGATGGCTCGCTCCTTAATTCGCACGGTCAATGCCCTCAATTTTGCAGCGTATTGGCTTGGGCGCGCGCGAGCTTTATATAAATGGGGAAGGCGCCGTAAGGCCAACTTCACCGTGCGACTCCAAACGGACGTCCGTTTTGTCCGGATTCTGTCCGTTTGGGTAGGACAATAGGGTCGTGTCCGGGCGTGTCCTGAGATGCGGTGGCCGTGCGCCCAGTGCGCGGCCGCATCCGTTTGCCCCATCATGTCCGTCAGGACAAAAAATACCCATACATTCAAATATTTGTCTTGACTGAACATAAAATGAACCAATTCATCTATTGGTTGCCAATGTGATCCCACACGTGCTCAACCAAGTCATTTTGAACATTCAAATGAGTGTGTCAATCACGCATCTCGCCGTGGAATTGGACAAACTGTTCAAATGTGGCCGGGTCTTGGTGCAGGGGCTTAATATTTTCACCTTGATAATCAAATCCTTGGTCGAAGATACTCTCATCACGCTCGTCCTCGACGATCATGTTGTGCATGATCACACAAGCAGTCATCACCTCCCAAAGCTTTCTTTCATCAAATGACAGTGCAGTGTTTCGAACGATACCCCACCGGGATTGAAGCACACCAAAAGCACGTTCCACATCCTTTCTAGCACTCTCTTGCATTTGGGCAAATCTCTTTCTCTTCTCACCTTGGGGTTTCGAGATTGTCTTCACAAAAGTTGACCACTGAGGATATATACCATCAGCTAGATAGTATCCCTTGTTGTACTGGTGGCCGTTGATCTCAAAGTTGACAGGTGGGGAGTGGCCTTCTGCAAGCCTTGCGAAGACTGGAGAACGCTGCAACACGTTGATATCATTGTGAGAACCTGCCATGCCGAAGAAAGAATGCCATATCTGTTGAGGATATAAACCTTAGAGTCACCCGCCCGGTGAGGTCGGGTTACTCGTAAGGGTCATCACCTGAAGCCCGGCGCCAAGCTTGAAGACGGTGGGCCAAAGATGGGCTTAAGACCCGGAGATGGCTCAAGGCCCGTAGTTACAACCGCCATTATGATAGAACTTTTAGTGTAAGGCAAGAATAGTTGAGAGTCCGAGCCGGACACTCTTATGAGCCGGCCGGGACTCTGAGAGCTGCTGGGCGTCAACCTCTCTATATAAAGGGACGACCCGGCGGCGGTTTAGGGACACGGAAGATCTCGTCGAGAGCCAGGCATAGCAATTAAGCTCCCTGGTCATTGAAACCCTAAGCAATACCACCTCAACTGGACGTAGGCTTTTACCTTCACCGTAAGGGGCCGAACCAGGATAACCCTCATGTTCCTTGTCCCGTTTAACCCCTTCAAGCTTCCTAGTTGCGATGGCTCCACGACTAAGTCCTAGCTCGAGGACATCTGCCGTGACAATTCCACGACAGTTGGCGCCCACCGTGGGGCCAGCGCACGGTGGATTTGAGTTCTTGAAGGGCAGCTTCGAAGGGCTCAAGGGATACGCTGTGGGCCGGATGACCAAGAGTCGTCGCGGCAAGCTCTACATCGACTATGCAAACTGGGGCCCCGACGCCGGCTCAATTGAGTACGGATACCAGGTCCCCTTCGGCGGAATTCACGTTTTCATTGGCAAGATTGGTGAGCCGGACCCTGAGCCGGATCTCTGTGGCGATCTCATCGAGACGGCTCAGCGCACGACCCGCCCGGGCCCTGCCGGCCTTGAAGCATGCTTTTGTGGGATGCATCCATGGAGGGCTCTCTGACGGATCTGGATCTGGTGATGAGACGGCCGCCGGCTCTGATGGCGAGTCGTTTACAGATGAGTCAAACTCGTTGTATCAACTTCAAGATGGCAGGCTCATGGGTTGTTCCGATGGTGACAGCATTTCGGACCCGTTTGAGCCGCCGAGCCGGGTTGGAATCTTCATGGCCGGTGCGCAGCCTGTTCAGAACCCTGCTGCTGGGGTGGGAAACCCGGTGCCCTCGCCGGCTCAGGTGCTGATGGATCTCACGGACAAGATGACGGCCCTGTTGACCGCCGCGGTGGACCCGGCGGATCAAGCTCAGCATGACGCGGAGGTGGCGCAGTTAAAGTTAGATCTAGTGAAAGCCAAGGAGGATCTGGCAGCGGAAGGGATCAGGATGGCTGCGGAAAGGGCGGCTCTCGACGCCCAAACTCAGTTGATTCAGGCGCAGTCCTTCCGGCTCACGATGGATCAGAACGCGTCCCATGAGGTCATGAGAAGGAGGCATCAAAAGGCCCAATCCCGACTCCCCCCGGTCTACGATCCTCGAAACCTCTTCAACACGCCAGGTGCAGGGTCTAGTAACCCGCCAGGGATCATAGTGCCCGGGTCTGGGACCCCTGTTCAGCCGCAAGTGATGGAGCCTCCCCGGGTGAACCCTGCCCCGCCTCAGTATGTGCCAATACCACCGGGTCATTATGCTAACCCGCTGGAAAACATGGTCGCCGCAGTAGCACGGCTGGCGGCTCTCCCAATTGACGGCGACTCTCCAACAGCTGTGGAACCCGTCGGGTCAGAGAACTCCTTCAGACAGCGCTGGCGCAACAAGAGGCGTACTCTTACAGCCGGGACAGGATCCATTCAACCCCTCATCCAGGCCGGAGCCCGAGTTATAGCAGACACATGGTTTCTGCGACCGGCTCAAGTAACGTCCGGCGCCATGACTTGCCACCTGGTCGTGGCCCGGCTCATAACGAAGTCTTTCACGCGACAGACCAAGACAGAGTGCGGCAAGGGGCGGAGCAGGTGCCTCAGTTGACGGCTTACCAGACGCCCCCGGCTTATCCGACGGCTTCCGTTGATATGGGTATCCCTACAAGGACTGGGGGTGTCCCCTATTTAGTGCCGGCTCTCCGCAACGAACGTCTACCCAAGGACTTCAAAGGGCCTAGGAAGGTGCCTAATTACACGGCTGATTTACAACCCGCAGCCTGGATCGAGAGCTATGAGATGGCCATGGAATTGTTGGAGGTCAGTGAAGCGGCGATGGCCAAGTACTTCACCATGATGTTAGATGGGACTGCCCGCACTTTGTTGAAAGGGCTACCACCGAATTCCATCGGGTCTTGGGCTGAGCTGAAATCCCGGTTCATCCAAAACTTCAAACATACCTGTAGGCAGTCTATGTCAGTTGTGGATTTGACTAACTGTAAACAGCAGGAGGGTGAGTCTACGACACATTGGGTTCGCCGGGTCAAAGAGATAATACATTCATCTGATAAGATGGATGCCGGGTCTGCAGTCTTAATGTTGGAGCAGAATTGTCGCTTCCTGCCCCTGAAGATGAAACTCGGGCGGCTCAAGCGCGACTGCAGTGATATGGGTACGCTGATGGCGGCTCTCGTCAAGTACGCCGACTCTGATAATACCAAGGACCCCGCTTCAGATGATGAAAGGACAGAGAAGGGAAGAAAGAACGGCAATGGCAAGGGTCCTCAGCATAACCCGGCAAACCAAGGGGGTAACAAGCGTAAGGCTGATGGCAGTATGGAGTTTGTGGCCAATGCCAACTCACAGGGTAACAACCAGCGACGTAAAGGAGGCCGCCTCCCCGAGCTGGCGGGTCAGGCCCGACGCTTGAGCAGTTGTTGAATGAGCCTTGTCCAAGGCATGGCTCCAGGGAGAAGCCAGCTACTCATCTATGGAAGGATTGTGCCATCATGAAGGCCTTTAAGAATTCCAACGCTTTTAATGACAATAATGGCCCGGGCGGCGGCTCAGGCGCCGGCGGCTTTCATGGCCCGGGCGGCGGCTCAAATTCTAATCCTCAGAACGGTCAAGGGGGCTTTAATCAGCAGTCTGGCCAGGGTCATCAACAGCAGCAGGGGGGTTAGCAAACCAATCCAAAGCAGCTTAACGGTGGACACTATCACGTATTTACCACCAGTCTGTGTAAACGAGATCAGAAGCTTCATAAGAGGGCTGTGAATGCGGTTGAGCCGGCGGTTCCACGTTATTTAAGATGGTCTGAACAGCCTATCGTGTGGAGTAGGGAGGATCACCCTCCCCGGGTTGACAACCCGGGTCACTTGGCCTTGGTGGTGGCTCCTCAAGTGGGAGGATATAAGTTCACTAAGGTGCTCATGGATGGAGGCAGCAGTATCAACATCCTCTATTATGAGACTTTCCGTCGTATGGGGTTGATTGATAAGAACCTCAGCCAGTCAAATACTGTTTTCCACGGTGTGGTGCCTGGTAAGTCGGCTTATCCAGTTGGCAAAATCGAGTTGGAAGTGGCCTTTGGAGACGAGTACAACTACAGGGTGGAAAAAATGACCTTTGAGGTGGTCAAGATAAGAAGTCCGTATCATGCCATATTTGGGCGGCCGGCTTACGCCAAGTTCATGGCACGGCCGTGTTACGTGTATTTACAGCTCAAGATGCCGGGTCACAATGGGACCGTTACGGTTCATGGCAGCCGAAAGGTGGCCTTGGAGTGTGAGGAAGGCGATGCAGCTTATGCAGAATCTGTTTGCGCAACAGAGGTGTTGAAATTTTACAAGGACAATGTTGACCCAACAGATATGACCTCTCTGAAAAAACCAACTACGGAGCATGAGCCGGCAATGAAATTTAAGTCGGCTGAGGAGACTAAACTTGTTGATTTCGTTCCAGGTGATTCATCTCAGCAGTTTAGCATCAGTGCCAATCTGGATCCAAAATAGGAAAGCGCGCTCATCGAGTTCATCCGTGAGAATAGGGACATTTTTGCATGGAAACCTTCTGACATGCCAGGTGTACCTAGAGAACTCGCTGAGCACACTCTCAATGTTGATCCGAAATTTAAGCCGGTCAGGCAATTCCTGCGGCGGTTTAATGAAGAGAGGCGGAAAGCTATTGGTGAAGAGGTGGCCCGGCTCTTGGCGGCCGGGTTTATTGTTGAAGTCTTTCACCCAGAGTGGTTAGCTAACCCAGTGCTCGTGCTCAAGAAGAACGGCACCTGGCGGATGTGTGTGGACTACACGGACTTAAACAAGGCGTGTCCGGCTGATCCTTTTGCCCTCCCCCCGCATTAGTCAAATCATTGATGCTACGGCAGGTTGTGAGCGCTTAAGTTTCTTGGATGCTTATTCTGGATATCATCAGATCAAAATGGCAGTTAAGGACCAGGAGAAGACGGCGTTCATCACTCCCTTTGGAGCCTTCTGCTATGTGTCTATGCCCTTTGGGCTCAAGAGTGCATAGGCAACTTACCAGCGCTGCGTGCAGAACTGTCTTCATAACCAGATTGGGCGCAATGTTCATGCTTATGTGGATGATATTGTGGTTAAATCCAGGAAGGAGGAAACCTTGATAGATGATCTGAGGGAAACCTTTGATAATCTCCGGGTGTACAAGATGATGCTTAACCCGGCCAAGTGTGTTTTTGGTGTTCCTGCAGGCAAGCTCTTGGGTTTTTTGGTTTCTAACAGAGGCATTGAAGCTAACCCGGAGAAGATCAAGGCCATCACCTCCCTGGCTAAACCGGCGTGTATAAACGACGTCCAGCGCTTGGCGGGTCGTATCGCTGCTTTAAGCCGGTTTATAAGCCGTTTGGGTGAGAAGGCCATGCCGTTATATCAGTTGATGAAGAAAACTGATGACTTTGTCTGGAATGATGCAGCAAATACTGCTTTTGAGGATTTGAAGAGGCAGCTGGCAGAGCCCCCAGTCCTTGCTGCTCCGGTTGACAAGGAGCCTTTATTGGTGTATGTGGCTGCTAACACACGAGCCGTCAGTGTGGCTGTGGTGGTGGAGCGCAAGGAAGAGGGTAAGGAGCATCCGGTTCAGCGGCCGGTTTATTACGTCAGCGAAGTGCTCATCGAGTCCAAACAGCGGTATCCACATTGGCAGAAGCTTGTTTATGGTGTGTTCATGGCAAGCCGGAAGCTTAAGCATTATTTCCAGGGTCACCCCATCACTGTGGTCAGTTCTGCCCCCCTTGGAGATATCATTCAAAACAGAGAGGCCACGGGGAGAGTGGCTAAGTGGGCTATAGAGCTCGGACCTCATGGTCTGAAATACGTCCCACGCACTGCTGTTAAATCTCAAGCCTTGGTGGATTTCATCAACGATTGGACAGAGTTACAAGTGCCCGAACAAAAGCCGGATAACACATATTGGACTATTCACTTCGATGGGTCCAGGCAATTGGAGGGCTCGGGGGCTGGAGTCGTGTTGGCTTCCCCTAAGGGTGACAAGTTCCATTATGTGCTGCAGTTGATGTTTCCTTGCACTAACAATGTGGCTGAGTATGAGGCCTTGCTCCATGGTCTTCGGATGGCTAAGGAGATGAGCCTGAGCCGGGTAAGGTGCTTCGGCGACTCAGATTTGGTGGCTCAACAAGTATCGGGCAAGTGGGATTCCAAGGACCCTCTCATGGCGGCTTATCGCCGTGAAGTTGATGCCATTGCTGGACACTTTCAGGGCTACCAAGTAGAGCACATCGATCGCAGGAAGAACGAGGCGGCTGATGCTTTAAGCCGGCTGGGCTCTCAGCGAAAACCGGTGCCGCCTAATACTTTCCTGGACGTCTTGCATAACCCTTCTGTTAAGTTGCCTACAGAGGAAGACTTGGCTGTCCCTGACCCGGAGGTACAGTTGGTGGCGGCTCTCCACATCACCCCGGACTGGACGGTGCCTTACTTGGCTTACATGACCCGGGGAGATTTGCCTAAGGATGAAACTTTGGCCAGACAAATAACCCGGCGGTCTAAGTCAATGGTTGTTATCAATGGTGAGTTGCATCGCCGCAGTGTTACGGGAGCGTTCCAGCGTTGTGTCTCCCCTGAGGAAGGTCAAGAGATCTTGCGTGAGATTCACGAAGGGGATTGTGGCCACCATGCCGGCTCAAAGTCCCTGGTGGCCAAAGCTTTCCGTCATGGTTTTTATTGGCTGACGGCTCATGCTGATGCGGAGGACTTGGTCAGTAAATGTGATGGTTGCCAAAGGTTCTCGCGACGGGCTCATGTGCCGGCTCAGGAGCTGAGGATGATCCCAATTACTTGGCCCTTTGCGGTCTGGGGGCTTGATATGGTTGGGCCTTTTAAAAGGTCCAAGGATAAGAAGACCCACCTCTTGGTGGCAGTTGACAAATTCACAATGTGGGTTGAAGCAGAGCCAGTTAGCAAGTGTGACGCAGCCACGGCGGTTCAGTTCATGAAAAAGGTGATCTTTCGCTTTGGTTTTCCACACAGCATTATAATTGACAATGGTACCAATCTATCCAAAGGCGCCATGGGGGAGTTTTGTCAACGAGAGCATATTCGACTTGATGTTTCATCAGTGGCTCACCCTCAATCCAATGGTCAGGCTGAGAGGGCTAATCAGGAGATTCTGAAAGGCATCAAGCCCCGGCTTTTGGTCCCTTTACAACGGACGCCGGGTTGTTGGGTGGAGGAGTTACCCTCCGTGTTGTGGAGCATCAACACTACTCCTAACAGGTCTACGGGTTTCACGCCTTTCTTCATGGTTTATGGAGCGGAAGCAGTCCTCCCCAGTGACGTCCGTCATGACTCGCCTCGAGTGGCGGCTTATGTTGAGGCGGACAATGAACAGGCGCGTCAAGACGCTCTTGACTTGTTGGACGAACAGCGTGACGTGGCAGCGGCTCGTTCAGCGATTTACCAACAAGACCTGCGCCGTTATCACAGTCGCCGGGTTAAGTCCTGGGTCTTCCAAGAAGGTGACCTGGTGCTCCGGCTCATCCAGGATCAAACAGATGCACACAAGCTATCCCTGCCTTGGGAAGGGCCCTTTGTGGTCAGCAAGAATTTGCACAACGGGTCATATTACCTCATTGACATTCGGGAGCACAAAGATTCACGTAAGTCGGAGGAAGAGACCCGTCGGCCGTGGAACATAGCTCAGCTTCGGCCTTATTACACTTGAGCTGCCGGCTCTCGTAATGTACATATTTCTATAAGCTATGTATATATTATGATAAGCAATAAAGCAGGACCTCTGTCCTTTTTTCTCCACCAAAGGTAAATGTGTTGTCTCCGTTACAAGATCACATGGTAACTTGGAGGTGGATCCGGCTTATGGTTGTACTCGAATCTAGCCGTACGCAATATAGTCACTTGGGGGCTTCTTGTTCAAACATAGGTCGTATTCGAACCAAAGAGAACATAGCTGTCGATACCCACTTGATTGGCAAAGTGCCAAGCTCATTGGGGAGTTTTCTTTGATCATATTTGAATCATAGCTTAAACCCCTTTGGGAACCGACGTGGATCGTATTCAAATCAGCGTCGTTAAACAACTCCTAAAGTCATTTGGGGGCTTCCTGTTCAAACATGGGTCGTATTCGAACCAAAGAGAACATAGCTGTCGGTACCCTCTTGATTGGCATCGCCACACCCACTGGGGGCTATATGATCGCATTCGAATCTTAGCATAACTCCTTTGGGACAGGTCTCTGGTCGTATTCGAACCGGAAGCCCCTAAGCTTTTCTGATTTACAAAGGGTTCTTCTGATTATTTCAATAGTGTGCACAGCGGGTCTCACTTTGCCGGCTTAACTTTGAGTCACAGTACTAGTCGAACACAATCGGCGTTATCAAGATTGGTAAACCGGAATTGAGGCACCAACCTTGCTATTCCGGGTTATATAAACCGGAAGTGTACTTGAAGACCGGTAAGTGTGTTATTACGGTTATATCAAGGATATGATTGAGGATCAGTCTTTCATGACTTAGCTCTTTATTCCGGGTTATATGTACAAGACTATGATTCTCAGTGTGATAAGCCGCCTAGAGACTTGTGATTTGTTTTCTATACAGGATAGTTAAAGACAACTATTTGAGCTTAAGGAAAATGAATGATCAAATTATGACCCAGAGAAATATACGGAAGCAACTTCAATGGAATTCAGCATTCAACACGTGCACGATGGCACGGCAAAGTTAAAGTGTTGGTCCTACTCTATTACAAGACTCATCGAGTCCAAAAGGGTGAAGCATTGTTTAAATAAGCCGCCTATGGAGTTAAGATGCTTGCTGGGTCGACGCTTCCGGCTCATCCCTCTCCGCTCCTCCGGCTGTTCCCAAGACCTGGAAGGTTGACGATTTCCAGTCAATGCCGCTCAGAGCTTCAAATTGAGCTTCCTCGTCAATTAACCCGGCCGGGTCAATTTCCGGGGCAAAGGTGTGCTTACGAGTCAGCGGGACTAAACTGATGGCTTCATAACGCGGAGTTGGGATCCTCTGATTCTCTGCATCGTAACCCGGCTGGTACTCGGTCAGATCCGTGTCATTTCCAATCAGGGTGGCCACCGGGCGCACGATCTTCACGCAGGCTGCAAAGTCCTTTTGGTCGAAGGGGGTGCCGTCTTCCTTCAAGCTGGGGTAGCCAAGGGCAATATCCGCCGGGTCTAGTTCCGGAAGGAATGCCTTAGCCCGGCTCAGATCAGCTATGGCTCCGGCTCTTGCAGAGGCCCGTCGCAGCTCTTGGACACGCTGAGGAAGAATGGCAAGCCGGCGAAGAACTTCTGCCAGGTGAGTCGGCACCTCATTGGATAGGACCACCACGGCCAAGGCGCGCTGTGACCCGGTGTAGAGTTGCTCCACCAGAGTGTACACGGCCTTCAACTTGGTCAGCACACTTTGGTTGAGGTTGGCGCTTCTTGGACCTGTTTAACAGAGTAAGATAAGCCGCTGGCAATGATGGAAGTTACGAGACATAAAGATTACAAACTTGATGAAAGCCGGTGGAATAACTTACCGAAGATGGCGGCGACCATCTGTGACACATGGCGTTTTAAGCCGGAGAGTTCGGCGTTTTTCTCCGTCAGAGCCTTCTCCGCCTGTTCGGCCCGGCTCACCAGAGTAGCCTTCTCTTCGGCCCAAGTTTTCCGTTCAGCTTTGAAGTCCTTTTTTAGCTTCTCGTGAGCAGCAATACTGGACACGAATTTGGCGTTGGCCTTCCGGGTCTCAATTTCCTGCGTCCTCAGGCGGGTCTTCAGGGCGGAGATGTCAGCCTCAAACTTCTTGCAAGTAGCCTGCACAATTTCCGGGTTATAGTATGAACAATTATTATGCAATTTTAAAGTCCCAAGCGCTTTCCAAGCAAAGATACTTGGCACTTGGGGGCTAATGCATGTCGAACATTTCTACTTACAAATTACTGGTTCACGGAAGTAAGCCGGAACTTAAGTCTACAACATATTCAGTCATAAGTCGTCGACTTGGGGGCTAGTATGGTAAAGATAACTATGCAGTAAGCAGTAGAGTGGTACCTCAGATTTCTGCTGTATCTGATTCACCATGTTGATCTCCAAATCCCGGCTCTTGTGCACCTGACTAACATATCCGGAGACGATCTCTCCGATGTTCAAGTGAGTATAGTCGGTGAGGTCCAGAGTGGCCCGGCGGCGCTCTAGCAACTCCTCCTTGGCGGAGCACTTGGCCAGCGTAGTGGGTCTCCCCGGCTCAACAAAGTCCATCCGGGTGATTACCACGTCCGGATCATCGGCCGGCTGAGCCGGGCTGGAGGTCTCCGGGTTAGCAGAAGTCTCTGCGATTGGCTTGTCAGTTGGAGCAGTGGCTTCAGGAGCAGAGGCGACTGGCGGTTCTTGAGCTGCGACCTCCGGCTCAGGGAAGTCCGGCTCTTCGACCGGCTTGTTCTTCTTCGCCCTCTTGCTGAGCTTTGCCTGGGCACTGAAAGGACAAAAAGGTTAGTACAAGAGTATGAGTAAAGATAAGTACAACAAGAGATGGTCATCATTACCCGGGTACGGTCTTGAAGGCCGGCAGGTTTGATTGCATTGAGTCACCAGAGGAAGGTGAAGTTTTCTGGTAATTTGAGTCAGAAGAATTGAGAGGTTGACGTATAACACCCGCCAGAGGATGAAAAGGATATAAGTTGGAGATAACCTCGGTCCGGCGCTTCCTTGATGCCTCAGGTAAGCCGGAGGAGAGGTCAGCATCCTTGTTGGTCCGGGTGTGCCGCCGGCTCTCATGAATCTGCTGCTTCAAAATAAATTGAGGATCTTGATAAGCTAAAGGATGTGAAAATCTTACTTTCCGGGTTACCCTTCGGACTTTCAGCCTTGGCAAGGACTCCGAGTCGGAGGAAAGTGTCATTACCTCTTCAACCACCGGGTTACTTGCTCCGGTGTCATCCTGTTGATGAACAGTATTGATAAGGTGGACAGAAATAAACAAGAAATACAACAAGAGCTTACAGGTTCAGGGGTTACCTCTGACTCGGAGCTGTCACTGAGTTGAAGCAGCTCTGAGGCAGTGGGCCTGCTTCCCTTCTTGCAGGGAGCGGCTCTCTTGGGGGCTTTCTTAGCCTTCCTGGCCTTCTTGGCCGCCTCATGGTCATATTTGACCTTCCAGAATTTGTCGTCAGCCTGAAAAATACAATGATGATTTCTTCAAGTTCAGATGAAAGCTATCTACAGAAGAAAATAAAATGTTCAGATCAGCGGCTTACCACTGGGGCCGGGTTGGTCTTGCAGAAGGGGCTTAAGCCGGTCCTCCCGCAGTCTGCCAAGCTCTCATTCAAGAGGGCCTTGGTCATTTCTTCAGCAACGTCTTCAGGAAGATCGTTGCGGCTGTGTCGCAGGGGGTCATCCTTCCGGCTCGTGTACTCACACATTAAGCCGGGGCGGCGGCTTAAGGGGATCACCCGCCATGAGATCCAGACTCGGACCAGATCAATGCCATTAAGGCCATTTCCCAGAAGAGCCTTGATTTTGTTGATGGTAGGGATCAGAGGTTGGCGCTCCGCCTGAGATAACTTGTCGAACAGAGGGTGAGTTGGTTCCAGACGCGAGGGGCGAAAGCCGGGCAGTGGGCTCTCGTCAGCCAGCGACGTGTCTTGGCAATAGAACCACGTCTGGTTCCAGTCCTTTGGGTGGCTTGGCGGCTCGGCGTAAGGAAAAAGGCAGTCTCTCCGTCGTTGAATGGAGATTCCACCAAGTTCCAGGCTTGGTCCGTTGGCGCACTCATTCTGGCGGTTCAAGTAGAATAGCTCTCTAAAGAGCAGAAGGCTGGGCTCCTCCCCAAGGTAGACTTCGCAGAACACTTGGAAGTTGCATATATTTGACACAGAGTTGGGTCCTATGTCTTGTGGCCGCAGGTCAAAGAAATTCAGCACATCTCTAAAAAACTTTGAGCCGGGCGGTGCGAAGCCCCGGCTCATGTGATCAGCAAAAATTACCACCTCCCCGTCCCTTGGCTGTGGTCTCTCCTCTGATGGGTCGGGGGCACGGTAGGACATGACGTCCTTCTTAGGCAGGTAACCCGACTTCACGAAATCTGCTAAGGTCTCGTCGGTGACGTTGGACCTCATCCAATTGCATGTGATGGGTGCTTTGGGAGCTTTGGGAGGCATGGTGAAATTCGGAAGCCTATGATAAAAGGAAATGTCCGGTTTAATTATAAGCCGGAGGAAATTTACAGTTCAATGTTTAAAGTGGCGGCTTATGGAGGGGCCTAATGACATATGGCTAAATGCATCGGGTTATCTAAGCCGCTGAAGGTAGCAAGAGTAATTCAAATTGTCTACAGCTTTATCATAAATGAGCCGGCAATAATTTACGGCGCGTGGCTTCTTTTGAGTCGGAAATTTTTATGGCGCGTGGCTTCTTTGAGCCGAAAAGGTAAACCGCCATGGCTCAGCAGGTACATCGCAGTAACTATTTTGGATCAAAATGGTCGGTCAAAGAGAAAGTTTCTAGACCTAGAAACAGGCGCAGAAGAAGTTCTTGGGTTCGAACGGAGCCTTTATGCAGTGAAAAGAGATCTATTTGCATTTGAAATGGGTGCTAAACAGCTACCGCGTTGGTTTTATGCTATCTTAAGATCAAGAAAGGACGGTGGTGGTGAAGTCTATGAAGAGTTCATGACGAACAGCGAAGAACACCAGTGAGCTCGAAATCTTAATGCAGATCTGAGGAACGGAGAGGAAAGAACTTACATATGCAGATGTGCTGTGAGGGTTCGCCGCGGTTTTCTCTGGACGGTTCAGGGTGATGCAGCGGCCAAGGTCGACGAGGACGTGGAGCTCTGTTGTTGCGGCGGCGGCGGCGGAGCTCGAACGGCACAGGAGCAGCGAGAGGAAGGAGATGACAGAAGGGGGAGAATGGAAAGGACCCGAGGGTTGGGTTATTTATAAGGCCGGACTCATAAGTGGGCGCGAGAAACGAGGAGGTCACGGCGTGATTATCTCGCCCCAGAGGCGCCTCGATTTTCGGGATGACCATTAAGGATAGGATCCGTTGGGATTTAATGGAATAAAAAATGGACTTAATGGAAGATGACGTCACGACGGATTACCCGAAATCCAGAAGATGACGTCACGCGGGGTTATGGCCTTCACACAATTGCAAGCCGGAGTTTTTCTGTCGAAAGGATTGAAGATTGACATGAGCCGGCTCAAATCAATCTGGGGCCTAATGTTGAGGATATAAACCTTAGAGTCACCCGCCCGGTGAGGCCGGGTTACTCGTAAGGGTCATCACCTGAAGCCCGGCGCCAAGCTTGAAGACGGTGGGCCAAAGATGGGCTTAAGACCCGGAGATGGCTCAAGGCCCGTAGTTACAACCGCCATTATGATAGAACTTGTAGTGTAAGGCAAGAATAGTTGAGAGTCCAAGCCGGACACTCTTATGAGCCGGCCGGGACTCTGAGAGCTGCTGGGCGTCAACCTCTCTATATAAAGGGACGACCCGGCGGCGGTATAGGGACACGGAAGATCTCGTCGAGAGCCAGGCATAGCAATTAAGCTCCCTGGTCATTGAAACCCTAAGCAATACCACCTCAACTGGACGTAGGCTTTTACCTTCACCGTAAGGGGCCGAACCAGGATAACCCTCGTGTTCCTTGTCCCGTTTAACCCCTTCAAGCTTCCTAGTTGCCATGGCTCCACGACTAAGTCCTAACTCGAGGACATCTGCCGTGACAATTCCACGACAATATCCAAAGATCCTGCGAAGCCACCGCTTCTAATATGACAGTGCACGTGTTGACATGCCCCTTGTACTGGCCCTGCCAAGCAAATGGACAGTTCTTCCACTCCCAGTGCATACAATCTATGCTGCCAATCATGCCTGGAAAGCCTCTAGCTGCGTTGGTCGCCAACAATCTCTCTGTATCAGCGGCAGTTGGCTGCCTCAAGTACTATGGGCCAAACACCTCGATCATAGCCTGGCAAAACTTGTACATTGACATCAGACATGTTGTCTCACTCATACGCACATACTCATCCACCAGATCGCCTGGAATTCCATATGCAAGCATGCGGATGGCCGCGGTGCATTTCTGGTAAGAGGAGAATCCAAGCTTGCCAAGGGCATCCGTCTTGCACTCGAAGTATGGGTCATGAGCAACCACTCCATCTCGGATACGATTGAACACATGCCTTGCCATACGAAAACGGCGATGAAATTTATCCGGCTTGAAAAGTGGGGTGTTCGCAAAGTAATCGGCATAGAGCAGGGCGTGGCCTCTCTCCCTGTTGCGGTTCAGGTTGGGAGCACGGCCAGGGACTGACCCCCTGTACCGAGGAAGCTGCCGTTGAACATGGTCGTGAACAACCAGTGCAGCAACCACAAGATCTTCATCATCCGACGACGAATCGTCCGATGAACAAAGGAAGTGATGGAAGAAAAACTCGTCTCCACTGTCCATACCTTTGTGGGCAAAATGTCGAACACCTTGCGGTCGTGGTCGCGAAGAGGCCGCAATGATCACCTCGACGCAGCAGCGGTGGTTGCCGGCCGGCTACTGGCCGCTCTGGAGCTCTCGTCGGAAGCTGCCACGGCCGCCGTGGTACGTCGCCGGCGGTCGTGTCCCCTCTGCCACCGGCAAAGATGGCGACGGCCAAACCTCCTCCGATCGACGGCCAAAACTCGGGCGAAAGCGCGGGCGTGGTGGCGGCCATGTCGACACGTGATTTGGTATGGACGGTCGGGGGCTGCGCGGTGGGGAGGTGGCCGGAGAATAGCGCCGGCGCCGGCGGCGGGGCGGGGCGGGGAGAGAGGATGGAAGCGTTGGGAGCGGAGCGCCTGCTAGTGTCCCCGACAGGCGGGCCACGGGGGGGGGGGGACAAGGGCGTGCGTCGAGGTCGTCCGCGCGCGTCCGTTTCACCCCAAACCGAGCGCAAGTTTAGGCCGGGGATGGGTCGAAAACGGACGGAATCCGGACATTTATCCGTTTGAGGCCGCGCGTTGGGCCGCGCTATTCGTCCGTTTTACCCCAAACGGACGCACCCGAACAAGTTAGGGTCGCGCGGTGGAGTTGGCCTAACTTCCTCAGGTCCTCCCCATCGCCTCGCTCTCTTCTCTGGCAAGCTAGTGTGCGAGCTCCGCGGCCGCGGCCGCCGGTGGTGCTAGCGGAGAGTGGAGACCGAAGATGCTGCAGGCGGCCAGGTACCCGCTGGGCTCCCCGGGCGCCAGCGGGTTCGGCTCCAAGTCCACCGCTGAGGGGGTCACGGCCTCGTGCCCGGACCTGGGCTCCCTCACCGCCATCATCACCGGCGCCACGTCGGGGATAGGGGCGGAGACGGCGCGGGTGCTGGCGAAGCGTGGTGCCAGGGTGGTTATTCCGGCGCGGAACGTCAAGGTGGCCGAGGACATGCGCGCGCATCCTGGGCGAGTGCCCCGGCACCGACGTGCTCGTGCTGCACTTGGACCTCAGCTCGCTCGCCTCCGTGCGCGCCTTCGCCGGTCGTTTCCTCTCTCTAGGCTGGCCCCTCAATCTCCTCATCAACAACGCCGGCAAGTTCTCGCACGGCCAGCTCGCGCTGTCCGAGGACGGCGTCGAGATGACCTTCGCCACCAAATACCTCGGCCATTTCCTTCTGACGAAGCTCCTGTTGGGGATGATGGCAGAGACGGCCGCGCCGACAGGGGTGCAGGGCCGCATCGTGAACGTGTCGTCCAGCGTGCACGACTGGTTCTCCGGCGACTGGGCCGACTACCTTCAGGCCTCCTTTGGTTTAGAGGAATCTTGTAGGAATTTCATAGGATAGGATTTCTACAGAAAAAATTCCTTTAGAGCCCTTTGGTTTATAGGAATGGAATCCTATTCCTATGGAGGAATTCTTTCTATCCTACACATTTCATAGGAAAATAAACATTAGCCTAGAGCCAATGGAAAAAATCATATGATGTGAATCAAAGGGCATCTCCTTTCCTATTCCTACTCATAAGATTTGAGATACATGTCATCTCATTTCCTATGACTTTCCTAGTCCTACGATTTTCCTACCTTGTGAACCAAAGAAGGCCTCAGCTCGTCACCCGCCGCAAGATGTAAGCATCGCACCTTTCATCCCTGCTTCACCTAACGCTCATTGTTTGGCAATTGTTAGCCGCCGCCGCTAGTAATTAACATTGGCATGTGCATGTGCACGTACGTGCGCCCAGACCCTACGACGCGACGCAGGCCTACGCGGTCTCCAAGCTAGCCAATGTGCTGCACACCAAGGAGCTCGCCGCCCGCCTCCGGGAGATGGGCGCGGACGTGACGGTGAACTGCGTGCACCCCGGCATCGTGAGGACCCGCCTGAACCGCGACCGCGAGGGCCTCGTCACAGATCTCGCCTTCGTGCTGTTGTCCAAGCTGCTCAAGACCATCCCACAGGTCAGGTCACGATTAATCAACTGCTCCATGTCTCTCTCGCTGAGCTCTGTTTGTTCTGCGCCGCGCCGGAGGGGAAGGCGCCGCTAGCTCTCTCTCTCTCTTCTTGCTGACGTTGTGTCCCGTGCAGGCAGCGGCGACCACGTGCTACGCGGCGGTGCACCCAAGGCTGGCCGGCGTGTCCGGCCGCTACTTGGCCGACTGCAACGAGGCTCTCCCATCGCCGGCCGCCGCAAGCCGCAGCGAGGCCGCGCGGCTGTGGAAGGCGTCGGAGGACATGATCTGTGCCTCAAGCAGTCAACCGGACAGGAACATCCGAGTATCCGACTACTCTACTTTGTGTCCATCAACCGGGAAAACATATTCCCCTCTTGGTTGGTCTGACTTCATGCCAGGATGTAACATGCATATATACATATTTTAGTAGTAAGTAAGTAGTAGCCAATTAGTGATCGTGTCACAGAGTGATGAGCATCTATAAGAAAGAGCTGGGACTGTGAGATCCATGGGTATTATATACACTGTACTACTCCTATCCTATTGTATATACACTAGACTAGAGGGTTATTGACTTGTTGGTCGGTGACATGCAAGCAGATACAGGTATACTCTATTCCATTCGTATTATCCTGGCCGGACTCCTGTATTCTGTCAGTGAGATTCCACTGTGCACACATGCTCTGTTCATGTCAGAGAAGTGAGACATGCCACGGTGCCGCACGCACGCACGCTCAGCAACATCTTCTACCTATCGTATCTATCTCAGTCGCGTGCAGAAGTACAAGGTGGTGATGGTACGTGCGTGCGTAAGTACGTGCATGGGCCATTCCATATGCGCCCGATGCTTGGGACGGACGAACGGACTCGTGGAATGATTGCGCCCGTGGCTGGCCGGCCGGCCGGCCGTTGTACGTCGCCGTGGAGATGCTGCAGAAGGAAGGGGTGGCCTTGGCCGTTTTCCCATGGCGTTGGACGTTTTCCGGAACTAGCTTGGCCTCTGAGAGATGCATGGCTGCTTGCAGTCTGTCTATCCGTGGATGGTTGCCGGTGAAGGAACGGCGAGCAGCGACAAGTTCTACATTGCCTTTTCCTTTCCGATGATGATGATGATGATGCGATGGATGATAACGTGCTACCGTAAACGGGAAACGCGGTTCTCCGTGGGACACTGGGGCAGGAACTAGTAGGCGTTGCTCCACTTCCATCAGAGAGAGGGCTTGGTGTCACGTTGGCATCCTTTTTCTGGGATGCCATCATTCGCTCAGATGATTGTGTCGTATGATTAGAACAAGGTTCGCAACTCAATTTCAATTATTAAATTATTAGACACAGCAACCGTTGTTACCGAAATTTTTCGTCATTGACCTCCAACACATTTTGGGGATTTATTTAGAAAAACCGGGTGCTGGTTGCACATTTGGTTTAAAAATAATGCAATGTACCAAAAAATTGTAATCTATTTCTGGTAAAAAAAACCTCTTTCATTTGTATCGTCACATAATTTACAAAAAAATGCATATGGCATAAGAGATATTCTAACAGTTAGTTTCAAAACTATTGGCTATATAATCTAAAAACACATTTACAAGATAAGATCAAGTCTTAATTTTGGGTGTCAGCTCTTATAAAATGACATGACGTCGGTTCCTTCTCCCAGCTTAAACAGCTAACCACTGAAAATCATCTATTTTAGGACAGGCTACAAAATACTGTTATGTGCATCAATTGTTGCAAAGGCCGGGTGGCGGCGGGATCCCCCCAAGGTAGGCCCATGACAAGGATATGGCCCAGCAGGCCCAAACTGCCCGAGTCACCATTAAGAGAACCACTCGACCGAGGTTGTATCGCGAAGCCCATCCATCCGATATGCACTACAATGTTCATTCGACTAAACCGCTCATGTGGCATTGAAGACTAACGCTACCAACAACACAATCAAATCTAGTTATATCGTGAAAGAATCATGACATTGCTAACAACCAGCTTTACCGCGTCGTTATTAGTATGTGGACATGCGCCCACTGTATCCTCTGCTGTGTCACACCTATATAAGGCGAAGTCAGGGTAAATTCTAGACAAGCTCAATAGGCAACAAGGTCGATGAGATCATACATTGTAGCCACATTGTAATACGAGAGAGAACATCCAACAAGAGTAGGTGTTACCCCTAAGACAGGGCCACCAGAGGGCTGAATCTGGGTAAAGCTTTTACTTTGTGAAATCCCGTACTTGGATCATCCCTGTACACTTTGCCTTCACAAGATCCCCAAATCATGAGTATTGCCACTAAATCCCCGCGACACCAAGGTTGTCCCCCTTTTTCAAAGACGAGCTACAGCAAAAAATATTCATTATTCACGCATCAAGCTAAAAGGGCGTAACAAATTGGAATGGGTGTTAGATTTCGTATTTAAATATTGCCGAAATCTCTCTTTCAAATGAGTGACCAATGTTATCGACATAGAATTAAGCAATTATAGGTTGGCACCAATAGTCGGTCTCCAATACATTTGGGGATTAATCCGGCTGCGGGTTGCACATTCTGTCTAAAAATAATGCTATATGCCTCAACATACATTTTTTGTAATTTATTTCTTGTAAATCCTCTATTTTTTTATTTATTGAATAAAAACACTGTCCGAAAAATAGCTAAAAAATAATTACATAATTTATTAAGGAAATCGCGTATGCATAAGGCATATTCTAACCGTTAGTTTTCGAAATGTTAGCTATACAATGTAAGAGCACATATATAAAAGATAAGATCAAGTCCTTATGTCGGGTGCCAGCTCTTATAAAATGGCATGATGTTGATTATTTCTCCCAGCTTAGTATGTAAAATTTTATACTCATATTAAGCCGGGACTAAAATCATAACTGAAAAGCTTTATTAAAATTAGTACAAGTTATATTTTTGTGTTCATCATTCAATTCAAACAAAATTATATAGTGTGTTGAACTGAAGATAGACCTGCTATCCAGTCCCTTTTATCAAAATGCATGAAACCAATTGAGTGATGCTGTCCACTCACAAACACGAAAAATAATGAAGAGAGTTGAGTGTAGACAAACCTGCATTGGCAAAAAAAAGAAAAAAGAAAGAGTGTACACAAACCTGAAATCGAGTCCCTCGTTCCAAAATGCATGAAAGCAATTACAGGATCTGTGAGTGGTGCTGTGATTCCTGTCACTCGAGGGAGAGAGAGAGAGAGAGAGAGAGAGAGAGAGAGAGAGAGAGAGAGAGAGTTGACTGTGGATGTCTAGGTGTGCACGGCACACAGATTTCTGGCCCTTGACCAAGAGAGGCCCAGTGGCCAGTAGGAGCCATCGGCAGTGGCCATCAAAAAAGACTGCCCGTGGAACGCAATGGCGTCTGCTTTTTTTCTGAGGAAATCAAAGGCTATCTGATGACAGCCACTGAAACGGACGGATCAGTCACGAATGTGGCGGTTCCAGGCCCAGCCTCATCGTTGACCTGACCAGCCCACTTCATCCTGGATGAAAAATCGTGCACATTGCACAGGGGCAGAGACGAGTGGTTTATTGCCACGAGACTTTGAAATGCATGCATGCATGGCACACCGAGTGGCCACGGTGGTACTGGTACGTAAAAGCTGCCTACCGGAATTTGACGGCCACCTATGACGTCCTCTGCAATGAAGGTGCCACGACCACGAGGGGCCATCGCATGATTGAGCATGTCCAATATTCTTTTGCAACTGTTTGCACGTTATACTGCAAGAAATGGACGTGTCTAGGCTCGCAGTGCAACGATTACTGATATCCCGTCAGTGCACAAGGTTGAATTGTAGCACTTGTAAATATCCTAATAGAGTATCGTTCCCAGTTGAGGAGGAGACGAGTGTTATTAGAGCATCTACGGCCGCACTTTGCAAATTCGGGCCCTCAAACGCCCGGGGACGCGGCCGGGCGCGTCCGCGGACAGTGCCCGGTCACGTCTCAAATTAGCCACTCTGCATCCGGGTCTTTCGTATTTCAACCCTTAGATTCATACAAAGCATGCAAAAGAAATCGTGCGTACTTCATACTACGTACTATTCAAACTAATCTTCGTCGTTGGAGATGTCCATGACGAGGTACCGGGCCCCGGCTGGACGGGCGGGTAAGAGGGCTCCGGTTCATCCTCCTCCTGCTCGACCTCATCCATGTAGGCGAGCATCTCCGCCTCCTCTGGCCTCCGCAGCCGACTCCGAACGGAAGGAATCGAGGATGGCCTGCTGCTCCGCCTGTATATCTGTGTCGCCAGCGCCCCCACATCCTCCTCCTCCGGCTCATCCTCATGCTCCTCTTCCTCAACCTCCTCCTCCTCCTCCGGGCTCCGGATCCATTCCATCCGGAGGTAGCCCCGTGGCGATCCGGGCTTTGTGCCTTGCCCGAATCTGCTCAAGGAGCTCGAGCCGGTGCTCCGGCGTTAGAAACGGCTTGCTCCTCATCCGGCGGCGGCGGGAGGGGGGGCATGGCTACTAGATGGATGGGGGGGGAGTGGAAAGTGGTGGCGGCGACAGACAGACGGAGGAAAATGTGGATAGTAGGGTTTCGGTGCCGCCAATTGACTTAAATAGTCGGGCTATGCACTACGCGGCCCGCCGGAGCGGCGCCACAGTCCGACGGAGGAGACGTGCATCGGGCCGCCGGGTTTCCAGGCGTTTTCGCGTGGTACCCCGTCGCTAGTCCGACGTGGCGGGCGTGCCCGGACGCGTCCGGGCGCACTCATATCCGCCCCCATATTTGGGCTGGATATGAGGGTGTCGGTCAGCCCGGGCGTTTGAAGCCCGTTTGAGAGGGGCCGTCTTGGTCGATAAATCGTGACCGGATAGCGACCAGGCGGTCCGCCCAGATGTATGAGGCGGGTTTGAGACGCCCGGCTGTAGATGCTCTTACGTCTTGTATTTTATGTTTCATAGGCGAGTTGCCCTTGAATAGTCAAATTTCCTAAGGGAGGGAGGGAGGGAGGGAGGGAGGGAGAGAGAGAGAGAGAGAGAGAGAGAGAGATGTGCGAGTTGTTCCTGCTGTCTACCTGTTCGAGTGAGGAAGAGCATCCCAACCGTTTTGTTTTGCGATAGCATTCCGTTGGTAAATAAAAGGAACTCCATATTCGGGAAAAGGTGGAGCTGGGTTTCCCTCGCTTCACCAAATTGCACTACGGCCCAAGATCACTTCGTGAATTTAGCTTCCTGGATCAAAAGCGTTCGGGCTGGCTTCTCTCTCAAAATATTCGGAACAGGCCCTCACTCCTGGGAGCGACAATCCATGGTAAATAATGGTTAATTTCTCCCTTTTAGCCCTCCTTCGAGGGTTGTCAATAACCCCCTCCATAACTCTCCCCTCTTTAGAAACGGCACTGTGACTCTGATGCCCCACCCCCACCCACCTCTCCTCCATAACTGCCGTCATTGTGTAAATATTGGGCCATTGGAGACGTAATGTTTGTGTAAGAAAAAGAGGAGACAAACCACAATCCAAATTGTCCACCATCTAACTTTTAGGCATAAAGGCTGAAATTTTTCCTTCGAGCTCTTTTCACACCGATGATTTTTTGTGTCCAATTGTTTAAGCTCTTATAATGGCCAATATATACCCCTCTCGCAGCTGCCATGAAATTCTTAGGCTTCCTTCGATTCAACGGGTTTTCACAGGAATTTTGGAGGATTATAATCCTTGGTATTTTTTTTATATTGGTCATTTGATTCGTCGGCTTGAATCCCGTCTGAATTTTTTCTAAGAATTCATTTGTACTACATTTCATACAAAATCTAACATGTACCCGAAACCTCTTGCAAAAATTCTTTTGTTTTCCTGTAACGCAATTAAACTAACACAAGTTATACAGAAATCAAATGGACATGAAATTCCAATTCTGCGTTTTTCTCTAAATGTGTTTTCACGACCCTGCGAATCAAAGAGGACCATAAATTTCCCTCAACAATCATCCGAAGACAGGAAGCAGCCGAGCCAAGGGAGAAAGCCCACGAGCGCAATCATGCGGCTGTCGATGCGTACGAGCGTAGCCCCTCCCGTGTCCAAAGCATCGGGCGCATATGGAACGCCCGGTCGACGAGTCCAATCGAACGAGACAATTCGGGCGCTCTGTTCGCCCATGCATGCATGCACGCACAGCACCATCGCCTTCCAGAGCGTGCGTGCGTGCGGCACTGTGGCATGTCTCACTTCTCTGACACCAACGGCGCGGGCTGCTACAGGACATATATGCACATCGGAATCTCACTGACAAAATACAGGAGTACATGCGTACATGCCACCGACCAAGTCAATCAACCTCTAGTCTACTAGTATATGGTATAATACACATGGATCTCGCAGTTCCAGCTCTTTCTTACAGAAACACGATCACTAATTGGCTACTGCTACTACTAAAATATGTATATATGCATGTTACATCCTGGCATGAAGTCAGACCAACCAAGAGGGGAATATGTTGACACGGTTGATGGACACAAGGTAGAGTAGTCGGATACTCAGATGATGTTCCTGTCCGGTTGACTGCTTGAGGCACAGATCATGTCCTCCGACGCCTGCCAGAGCCGCGCGGCCTCGCTGCTGCTTGCGGCGGCCGACGACGTGAGCGCCTCGTTGCAGTCGGCCAAGTAGCGGCCGGACACGCCGGCCATCCTTGGGTGCACCGCCGCGTAGCACGTGGTCGCCGCAGCCTGCACGCCAAAGGGTACGTCAGTAAGAAGCGGCGGGGCATTAACTGCCAAAAAGCAGGCAAAGCCTTGCCCTCCGGCGCGGCGCGAACAGAGACGTATGCATGGCTCGGGGCCCGCCCCACACATGGAGCTAGCTAGGGCCGGGTTTAATTAGGGGGGAGATGAGGTGGGCGGCACCGTAGATTAATCACCTGTGGGATGGTCTTGAGCAGCTTGGACAGCAGCACGAACACCAGATCTGTGACGAGGCCTTCGCGGTCGCGGTTGAGGCGCGTCCTGACGATGCCGGGGTGCACGCAGTTCACCGTCACGTCCGCGCCCATCTCCTGGAGGCGGGCGGCGAGCTCCTTGGTGTGCAGCACATTGGCAAGCTTGGACACCGCGTACGCCTGCGTCGCGTCGTAGGGTCTGTACGCACGTACGTGCACATGCAAATGCCAAGGTTAATTAACTAGTGGCGCGTTAGGTGAAACATCGATTAGTTAACGAGAGGAGAGATGGGAAAGATGCGATGCTTACATCTTGCGGCGTGTGACGAGCTGGAGGTAGTCGGCCCAGTCGCCGGAGAACCAGCCGTGCACGCTGGAGGACACGTTCACGATGCGGCCCTGCACCCCCGTGGCCGCCGCCGTCTCTACCATCCTCCCCAGCAGCAGCTTCGTCAGGAGGAAATGGCCGAGGTAGTTGGTGGCGAAGGTCATCTCCACGCCGTCCTCGGACAGCGCGAGCTGGCCGTGCGAGAACTTGCCGGCGTTGTTGATGAGGAGGTGGAGGGGCAGGCCGAGGGAGAGGAAGCGGCGGGCGAAGGCACGGACGGATGCGAGCGAGCTGAGGTCGAGGTGCAGCACGAGGACGTCGGCGCCGGGGCACTCGGCCAGGATACGCGCGCGCATGTCCTCGGCCGCCTTGACGCTCCGCGCCGGGATGACCACCCTCGCCCCGCGCTTGGCCAACACCCGCGCCGTCTCCGCCCCGATCCCCGACGTCGCGCCGGTGATGATGGCGGTGAGCGAGCCGAGGTCCGGGCAGGCGGCCGTGACCTCCTCGGCGGTGGACTTGGAGCCGAACCCGCTGGCGCCCGGGGAGCCCAGCAGGTACCTGGCCGCCTGCAGCATCTTCGCCCTCCACTCTCGGCTACCCCGACCGGCCGGCCACCGCGTCCGCGCCGCACGTCTATCTTCTTGATCGACGCTCGGCGCGGCCGCGGGGCTAGCTCGCTAGCTTGCGAGAGAGGAGAGCTAGGTGATGTGGAGGAGCTGAGGAAGTTATGGCGCCGGCCGGCCCGCATTTATATAAAGCTCGGGGATCTCGCCCGCGCCGGGACAGGACCGGGGCGATCCTAAAAATAATCTACACTACGCCCGGGGAAGTACACTGCGGAAAGGCAAGGGGACGACGGGGCTAATTGATCGCATTGACCGTGCGAATCAAGGAGCGACTGACCCCGGGTCCGAAGGACGGAAAAACTAGCCGACGTCCGTGCGCGCGTGGCCGGCGACTGCCATCTCGGCCGACCGGCGCCGCCCAGCTAGCCGCGACAGCAAGGATCGTTGGCCTCGCCGCCGTTTCCTGGCGTGGCATTATTGCTGTCGAATTTCATTTCAGTTGACGGCAGAGGTCGCTAGCAGACCTGCATCCTGCCGGTGAACCAAGCCAGGATGGCCAGTCGTAATGGCGGAGTGGATAAGGGCGCAGGCTCATCGACCGGTCGTGCATTGCATAGCAACACCTCCCTTGTCGTTTGGTCTGTGTGTGGTCGGTGGGTCTCGGCTTAATTTTTTTTAAGCTAAAACGCCAGTTGGCTCTTTATTCATTTGGCGCTAGCATGTCTGACTGTAATGAATCAGCCAGCCACCCAGGATTGTCTCATACATAAGTAAAGATACAGAAAGGTCTAACGATTGTCTAGCTACCCGATGAGCCACCGTATTACATCGCCGGCTGGCGAACCGTAGCCTGAATCCCCGGAAAAAAGTACTCAACACTTCCATCTCTCTGAAAAGATGATAACATGACGCTTTCTGCGTAGTCTCCCACAGCCGTATTACTTCCTGGCAATCTGTTTCGACTTCAACTCGGTGTAGACCCATATTATGTGCCATGGAAAGCGCGTCTCTGCAGGCAAGCAGGTCAAGAGTCAACGGATCAATCATCCCGTCATACTTTGAGCCTCCCGCTCTCAGATAATGCCCATGGTGATCACGGGCAACAAAACCCGTTCCTCCTCGCACCCGTGCCGAGTGTGTAGCTCCATCCGTATTGATTTTAACCCAACCCTCTTCCGGTGGCTGCCATCTTGGGAGGGCAGCGGCCTGGATCTTTTCTGTAGCTGGGATCTCCAGAGCTCGCACTATCTCTTCAATGATGATCATGGATTGCAGCGGTTGATACTCATGTTCTCCATGTGTATATCTGTTCCTTGAGTGCCACACCGCCCACATCACCGTGACCTTAATAGCAGCCTCTTCCTTCTTGAACAGTTTATGATCAAGTAGATCACTTGTCCATGTCGCTGGGTTCAGCCTCGGGATTCGAATATCAAAGAACCTTTCGGCCGCCTCCCAGAATCACATGTTTGGTTAGATCAACTCTAATCGAACCATCAGAATATTGCCCCTCAAATTATGAGGAGCCACCCGAACCCTCAAATTTATCTCCTCGAATTCAAATTATGAACAACCATTTCACGGAAAACTCAAATTTCAAATTGGATTAAAACCATAAAGTGCATACTTATACATAGTAGTTCGTAACACAATGTGATATGTCAAAACTAAAGTTGATAACAATTAATTTTAGAGATAAATTAAACCTAATACAGGCTACATTTTCGCCAAAAGAAACACTAGTCGGAGTTAGGGTCGAGGTTTATAACCGATGGACTTCCTAAGACCAAAGCCTCGCCTTCGTGTGCGCCCCTACGCATCTTCGGTCACCGACGTCGAGATTCGCGACAACAAGCGGCAGCGGCGATGCCCGACGCTTGGCTGCGACCTAGGCCTCAGCGGCGGGTTGCTCTGCCACCGCCCACAGGATGGCGACGATGGCCGGGACGCCCTCAATGTCGACTTGCTCGCCAACGAGCTACGCTGTCAGCAACGGTGTGCTCATCCTGCACCCATGGTTGGAGGGGCACCACTACGCCGCCGCCGTTCACTCTGGTGTTGGTGTTTGGCACCTCCACGCCCTCCTCCTCCTCCTCCTATGATTTCATGTCGACATGGGGCTGCTGGTGTTGGCATGAGTAGACATAGCAGTGTGTGCAGAGCAGCCTCACCATGGTGATGGATGAAATTCGGGTAACGAAGGTGGTGAATCAACGTCGGTGGTTCCATCGGGTGATAACGGTAGCGACTGGGGGGAGGCCTTGGTGATTTCAGGTGGTGACTATTGGGAAAATGGGCGGCAAGGAGGGAAGTGATAGGTTTTTGGTGAGGCGCCAGTACAATTCATAGCGGTGAAAGGTCAATCAACCACCTCGTCGGGAGTTCTTTTCATTTTTCCAACTGCATGAAGAGCTACCTTGTGATTTGAGGAGACGTTGTATGGCTCTCTTATTTTATATGAAAGGGGGACATTTTGAGAGTTAATCCCTTAATGTTTTGAGAGGTATTAGGTTTGAGGCTTCGTTTGGTTTTAACTCCATAGAAGATGCCAATCTGAGAATCTGGATAGAGATGCTGTTAATTTTTTTTAAAAAATGACACTCATGACACTCTTACTAACTCTAAAAGAGCATGATTGTTCCACTGTCCTGAAAACTAGAATATACCATAATGTTTACAAACATTGGTTTTTATTGTAGCCTCTCTGGTTAAAACATAATTTATGGTCTACACATTGGGACATTTTTTTAGCCAACTACACATAAAAAATAACTTATACTCCCTCCGTCTGAAAAAGCTTGTCTCTCAAATGGATGTATCTAGCATTAACTTCGTGCTAGATACATCCATTTAAGGGACAAGTTTTATCGGACGGAGGGAGTGTTTCGTTATAGATAGAGTATATAGTATAGACTACTTTCTTTTGTCCTCGTTTAGTTGTGAGGTAAACTTTTCTAGGTCAGTTCGGTGTTTATGATTAACTATAATTAGCACATACTCTCAAGGAGGACTTGATTTAATCAACCGCCCAAGTACAACAACCGTACATGGTTTAACTATTTTCAGTTTCATGTTGCACTGCGTCCTTTATGACTTTATGTGTCTTTTCAGCTTTGTCATATCGGTATTTATGTGACTTATACTTTAATCTTTATTATATGAATGAGACACATATTATCATGAAAAAAAAAAACGTCCTTTACGACTTAGGGCCAGCGCGCAAGGTCGTTTTATTCATGTTCCCGAACCTTTGATCGCCGGTTCTATGACAGGGCCAGCTACGTACGATGCAGCAAAGCCAGCAAGTCGATCCCTGAAAAACTTGTGGCAGGGAAGCTAGCGATCGAGTGAAGGACGACGCAGGCCGTAGAGCCAGCCGCCTGCAGTGCCATCACTCCATGGTTAGGCTGTGGTGGGCATGCCCTGCGCCCCAGCTGCGCGTTCCACATTGGTGCATGCGCGCAGACATACGCTGGACCGGTCGATCGGTCAATCGCCATTAAAGTCGATCGAGCTAGCTTTAGCCAGCCAGGCATAGCTTCCGCAATTCGTAATCTATACACCAAGGTCAACCGCCCTGCACTCTACTACTACTCGGATGGACACGCACGCTGCTCTACTGTGGATCTCCTTGTCGGAACGCACGTAAATCCGCCTGCGGCTCCCTGCATGCTGCCGCGCTGTTGCGATCGACCGAGACATGCGTCGCAGCAGGTCGCACTGCACGCATGCATGCAGTCCACCCTCCTACTCGTGATTCATGGTGGCCGGTGTAGGGCGTGCGGCCGCTCTGCTCCTCAGCTCGTGCCATCCCTGCTCGGCCTGTGGACGCTCGTGTGATGGATGGGACGAGACGCCGGCACGCATGGGGGCACACAGGCAGCCTGGGAATACTACGTACCGTACGTAGGCGTACTTGACGTGCATGGTCTCCACAATGGACGAGCCAAGCACTCGCACCAGTCGTGCGTACATCTTGTGTCCAGAACTATGCGCGCGTGTCATGGGACAAAGGTGGCCGTCCGGTCTCGATCCATCCCGTCGGTCGCAAAGTGCAGCCGATCGATCTCCTCTGGCTAAACTGCTGGAGTGGAGATAGAGCCAGCTCGGGGGACAAGGCCACACGGCCTGCGTCTGGGTATGCTTGAGATCTGATGTGATCCGATCGAAGTCGAAGCTCCCCAACTTCCATGCTCAAACAGAGAAAGGAGAGGACCGGAGATCGAGCATGCACCTGCGCACCTAGTCACTGTTTACCTGTCCACTCTAGCTCTTCTAGCCCATGCTTTTCTGCAGTTAAAACTCCTCGTACATCGCGAGGATCCTACAGTAGCAGCTAGCCTTTTCAGACTATTCACTGCTCAACTACGCCGCCGCGCTAGTAAATCCAACCTTTAATATCTCGACAGGTTGTGCTGTACTACGTGTTGAAGATCTGAAACGTGCTGTACTACGGGGGTGTTTGGTTCGAGAGACTTTTTTGTGTTGGGACTAAAAAAAGTCCTTAAAAGTCGTAGCAAATCAAAAAGGAGGGACTTTTTTGGGACTTTTTGCTAAAAGTCCATAGAAGCACCTCGTTGACAATCTTTTTTAAAAAATCCTAGGAACTAGAAAAAGTCCTAGGACTAAAGAACCAAATACCACCTACATGTTGTGGAGTATGTAGTCTTCAAAATGGCCAGAGGCCAACGCTAAGGTGCATATCTGATCAGCAGGGTCTGTCCAAGGGCACATCGATCTGCACCATCCGATCCCATGGATCAACTTGTGATCAGAGCAGCAGGAGAATAATAACTACGGCAGGCCTGGTCGATGCTGTCCTGACATGATCAAGGCAGGGATCGTGGCAGCAGATTAATCAATGAATGCTACTGTATGCTTGTTGTTAAGAAAAGACAGACAGGTTTCGACACGGGCATTAAATTGAAAGCGAGACAACGGCAATCGAGGGAGGGAAAGAGGACCGGGCCGGATGCATGAGAGCAGGCCGGTGAAGTGATGCGCCTGCTTTCACTAGCAACAGTCTAGAGATGGTAAGAAAAATCTACACTGCCTTAAGATGCTTTCACTAGCAGGCCGGTGCACCCGCCGGAGGGGTTGAAGAGGGGCCTTAGAAGGACTCGGGCCAGCGGAGCGGAGCACGTTGACCCCTGAAGAGAGCGAGATGGAAGCAGTGCTACCGGTCGGTCAAAGAGCAACATGCATGCATGTGAGTCTGTAGGCGTCCAGTTTGGCTAATGGATCGAGACTGATCCATGCCCGTTTCAGGCGGAACACAAGTAGTTTCGTATCCAGCGATCGCTCACACACCGCCTAAATGCCATGTTCCCTTGTTCCCGCGCGCTTTATTAGTGAGCGATCGATGAGTGACCCCGCACGATCTAGGATAAAAGCGATGCACTATCAGGCAGATAAATACGTAATACTATGGGAGAACTGTATGGAGCTTTACGACGTGATAAGTAATTATCGTCTCAGCTCTCACCATATGCATGTGTGATGGTAATAGCAGGTGGTCAATAGTCCATTCCTTGGGACGGTTAACGTATACAGGTGCATGGAACTCAGTGACACTTGTTTTTGTTTAGCGAGCGTACGTGCACTATTCCACTAAACTAATCCTCAGGACATGATGTCGCCCACAGCTTGGACACGGCACGGCGGACCAAAAGTCTGGTGACGTCGCCTCACCACGTACCATGTGACCATGTCCCGTCTATCTCCTCGACCGTGCGTGCTTGGGTACTCGTGCCTTCTCTTGGGATGCGGACATGAGCTAGCGGATGAGGAAGAAGGCCGTAGGAGTAGGACCCGGCACCATGAAGGAGAGGTTCCATCCTGCCTGCTGGCCGCTGCCTATCCCCTCCCTTCCGCCCCGGCCCCGGCCCCGGCTTTCGGCCGGGGACGTCGCCGCCTTGCCGCCGTGTGCCATGCATGCAGCATGCGTACGCACCGTTCGTGTGCTAGCTCGCTGTTGCCGCACAGCGCCAGCATGCACATGCATGCAGCCCATGTCCATCGGTCTATCGCCAACTTCTTTACGCTGTTGCGCCTGCATGCACGGGCGTCGTCCTCGACATGCATGGATCGGCCACCTTGTCGGCATGGCGCGTCGCAGTTTTCGCACGAGGGGTTTCACTCACTGTTTGCAACCCTGCGCGGTCTGATGCGTCGCTACGTCGATCACCTGCACTGCCTTCCCTGCCCATGCATGCACGGATGCAGTGCAATGAATGCAGGTTTAACATCCACAGCCGAGACACACAGTACGCACCCATGCAACGCTGCAGCTACTGCCGAGTGCACACCTAGCTAAGCTTGCAGTAGAGTAGCTAGGCGTTTGACGTTTCTCGCCAGCTTTCGAGGATTAGGTTGATCAAATACACAAGGATAATCAACTACTGATAGTAGAAGTAGGGATTACATGTGCATCACCGACTGCCGATCCTTGCTCATGACAGAGAAAGAACACGGTGCGTGCGTGCATGGAACAAGGTAGCACATGCATACTTTGAAGCGCACTTGTCAAATCAAGAGCGGTGATCTCCATGCCCTTGTCGTCTTCGCTTGGACTCGCACACAGTTAAACAACTGCTCCTGTGTTTGGGATTACTTGGACACATCGAACTACTAGCTCCTAGTTGTAGCATCATGTTACATTCGTCACTCGAGAATGAATAATTAAAGTCGCCTCTACTCCGGTCAAAGGAGCAAAGATCTTGGGATTCTTTCAATCAAGAGATCCCCATGCACTTGACACCTAGAGAGTAGCTCTCTAGATCAAGTACATTATTGACCATGCCTTGACAAAATGGGTAGGGTTTCAGAAGGCACCTAAGACTTGTTCTGTAAGTAGACTGTTAAAGATTGTACGACAAGTTTTAACACACACAAACATAACGAAAGACGTGTGTTTTTTCGAGGGAGTGCTTTTCAATTTGTAATTTACTCAGCTACCAGCTCGTAAATTAAATTTCATATAATTCAATCAACAACATGCGTTTGTCAACTGTCATCCCATCAATACTCAGATTAGTAATTAACGGGCAAGCAAAGTGCATGCATTGCAGCGTCACATGCAATGCTATCACCTAGCTTGGCCGGCAATGCATGGCGCATCAGAAGCCACAACCTTCTCTAGCCGCTAGCTAGTCACTGTTCAACATGATGTTTCTGCTGTTTAGCATTTGATCCCTTCTAAATCATCGTGACAATTATTGCTGACTGAGTTGTTCCAATGGCCAGATGAAAACCTGGATATATATCCTAATAAATTTAATTCTTTCGTTAGTAGATAACGCCCGTTTCAGTCGCCAACTGTTATAACTGAAGATTGGCATGGACTGGCAGGACCCTGTGACATACTGTAATTTTTGGTGATCGAGCTGATTTGTACAAACTAAATGAATATCTCATTATCCGCAGCTAAAATGGCCGATATCTCTAAAAGCAACTGAGGCGTTGGTGTACCGTGTAGTTCAAAGATATCGATAGACAGGGTGAGAGAATCAGGGGAACTGTCTGCATAATGCTCAATTTTCTAACCTTTTCTTTGGTTCCATAGCCCTTGTTTTGATGTGAATATGTCAAACTAAGATGCCCAACCATGCACAGCTAGTACTAGTATCCATTAGCTTAATTTGATCCCTCATCTGTTGCATGTATCCGGTGCGTTTTTTTATTACAACAACTGACAAGGAACTCATCAGGTTGATTCCCTGCACTAACTCTAAATTTCGGCCACGCTCAACCTTACAAAAGAAACCTACGTACCTTGTTTCTCGCCACCAACTGTTTGACCACTCCCTGATCATTTACTGGAACTTTTTCAACGGAAACTTGATCACTTGTTAGTTGACATTGATCATTGTTCATATCAAGGATTCATTTGGTAGTCTCTGCATCTGCAAAATCTTTGTTGTATACATGTGTTACAAGTAGCACACATGTTGGTTGTGCCTGTATCAATAAGTTGGACATGGCAAATCCTAGCTAACCTGTGAGCTCTTGCTGTACCCAAACCAATCACACATGCTAATCAGTTGTCTCACGCTGCCACTTGGGAGGTGTCAAGCTTATGATCACAAGATATAGTCCTTGTTTCTATCAGTTTGGATTATTGGTTAGTTAGTACTTATATACTACTAACGCTGCATATATTCAACTACTTATTCATCACCAAACCTCATATCATGCTCTTGCAAGTACGCAACCGCCATGTGGCCTGACTATTTGTTTATGTCTGCTATTGACTGATCACTGATTGCTTAATTAGTGGCCTGATGTATCTAACCTGAAAAATATTGCTGCCACCAGTTGGAATCATCGTCTCTCTCTCGTGCGCCTGTCCTGATTATGATCTGATCAGTTTTGTCTCGTCTTCTGCCCTCTGAGATGCCAAAAATCAAACACGACTTATGTGCATGCTAACAGTATCAATTGGAAATCATATCTACCTCTATAAAAAAATATAAAAGCGTTTTGATCACTAAAGTAGTGATCTAAATGCTCTTATATTTTCTTTACGGAGGGAGTACTTTGCAAAATTGCGAGACGTTTCATTGGCTTTGTTTTACTTGGTGCATATTGAGTATACATTATGTTCTGTCAGGAAGTAGTGGCTTGCTACTGATTCTACATGGCCTATCATTTGGCCATGCAAAATGAAATTATGCACCAAGATTCCCGTGTCGCTTTACCAGAAAATCGCCCATTTAGTCAGCATATATATATATAGTTAAACGCCTACTAGGAAAATTGCCCGTGCACTGCAACGGGAAAACAAATAGCACACGCCCTAAGCATGGCTCCAGATCCGCCCCCTCCCCCCAACTACAAACCGCTTAACCTTCGTCATGTCCTCTCTCTCTATCCCTGTGTGTGTAACTTCAACGTAAGTTACTACAATAATATTTTTATTACTACGAACAAAAATATCCCATCGTTCACATAGCTTCAGTTCACGATCAGTTTATTTAAATGCCATATGTGTGAGGGCTTGTTCAGCATCATTGTCATACTCTTAGGCGAAGGCTTTGCATTGTGTACACTCAATTCAGTTAAAGAAGGCCCTTCATCTGTGGAATATCTGGGTTTTTTATGCTAATACTTCTATCCATATGACCATCTGGCCATGCAAATTGAACAAATCAATTTTCAATATAGCATATTGCAGGAATCTGAACAAATATAGAGGCATATATTTGATTGTGACAAATAAACTTATAAAATAAAGTCTTTAAGGATAAACGTTTTTCAACTTTCCAATGTTTTTGTAATTATCAAGCATGTCTCAAAGAGCGACATAGCTTGGGAAACCATGCTAACGATTGTCTTATTTTGGTTTATAACCTAGGTCGACATCAGTGGTAATTGAACAATATATGGACATTGGGAGTGCAATGCTTGACGATGAGTGAAAACATATGTGTGAAGGTGATAGACTGGCTGGACCTTCTCCAAGTGTATCTTCCATCCTATGCAAGGTCATAGTCAGTAAGTAGCATATTGCAAGGTTTAGATACATGGTTAGAAAATATTCTAAAGCGAGAAAAACAAAATTGACCCTGGAGGGAGAAAACAGTGACTCTGCCTTAGGTTTCAAACCCCCTGATAACAGTGGAATTCGTGTTTCATAGTAAAAATAACCTAGTGGAATTCCTATATGAAAAAGAAAGGAAACACGGTATCAAGACAATCAAATATACTGAGGTATCATACCATAAGTCTTTGCTGCCATTCTTCTTCACGTAATTGAGGGAACTACACAGCGCATCATGTACTTCATAGCACGCTTTACATTCAGAGTCATTACTAACCGAGCAATGTCCTACAAAAACATTGGAAGTAGAACCACCAGCACCCAGCAAAGAAAATTTGTCCGTGGCGGACGATTGGACAAAATAGATGCCACAGGCTACCGATCTACACAAATTGGCATTACCAAGTAAGTTCATGTTCAGGCCCTTCCCTGTGTGACATTTGACATTCAAAATCATGATCAATTCAGTTCCTCTATTAAACCAGGATCATGAGTGACACTGGATTCTAACCAATATCCCTAAGCATCAGAACAAAGAGTGAAGCATTCAGAGCTTTCAACAATTGCCACGGATGTGTGTGTGGCAACGGGAGATTTTTTTTGACGTGTATTCAAATTTAAGCAAATATGTACAAGCTTTAGTAGTAGACAAACAACCAGCCAGATTGGACATCCATAACTTTCGTTGTAATTATCAAGTGGTGCAAACAATCTACGCAAAATTAATTCCATCAATAATATGATGAACAATTGAACACATAATTTGGAAAAAGAAGAAGATAGGCACATGTCAAGTAACTAATTCAGGTTAAACATGGTATTTGACGAATTCTAGCATGATTTAAGTTTGCATTGTCGAGTGTCGCTTAGCGGGAAATTCTTGGATTTTTATATGTTGGTACCTATAATTGTACGGGGGCCTTCGTGACATCTCCAATCCTGAAGACATCTCAGTTTAGGGATAATGGTGACATCTTCCGGCCTTGACCTGTCTGCAAATAATCCTTAACAGCTATAATTTAGTTTCAGTACATATCCATAAGCTTTTCAGCATGCAGACAACAATGGTACGGTTACCTAGTAAAACTCAACCAGATCACCTTGTGTGCATGCTGAATTTCTACTATACGGCTAGCTTGGTTGAGACAAAACAATGCAACTAACCTATATTCATTAATTAAAACAAAAAATACCAGGTGAAGGTATCCTAATTAAAGAAACAAAAGTAAGTCCACATAAAAGAAATAAGAAAGAACCATCTCCAGGAAGGAGAGATTAGACCTATACCAAAGCATTCGTTAGCTAAACCAAAAGAAAATGTTAGAATAAATCTGAGGCATACCGTTGATCATCCGAGGACCAAGCAATCAACGAGGCACAACACCGAGATTTGTTAACGAGGTTCACCGATATGGCTACATCCCCGGGGCTTGACTACGGGCGCTCCTCCCCGTGACACCCTCACAATACCGCACACCGGCCACCCGGGCGCCGGCACACGCCGCCGGCTCCCCCTTGCGCGCCTGTGCTATTATGCTGGCATAGGTTACATCGTGTGTCTACCCCCGCTATATATGAGAGGCCTAGGATACAAGTGTCCTATTAGGACACAACTCCACATCCTATGTAAACACAATACAACTCATAATCCAACTGTAACCTACCTTGTACACAATATTCGACACAACTCTAACAGAAAATTTATCTCAGGAGCTTGCTTCGAATTGCTTACCTTTCCTGCCCAAATTTCCCTTTTACTTAAGAGCGCATTGATGTCTTGCACTTAAGGGTAACATGATTGAGAACAACAACACCGAAACTACCTTGTGATTTTCTAATAGAGAAGTACACAATTAATATGGCAATGACATATACTTATAATTTATTTATAGGAAAGGCCGCAAAGGACATACATAGAGGTCTGGTCACAGAAGCATCACCCATGAGTAGTCTTTACGCTCAGACATTTAGAGGAACACTTGTTGCACACACTGCAATCTCACAATAGGAGAGAAAAAAATGCTACATATCAGAGTGGAGTTAGGGAGAGATGTTACTGCTATATACCTGGAGATGGTATGCGCATTCTCTCAAGCTGAGATGGCTCTCGCATACTCGAAAGCGATGGTGCCTACGTGCGCTCACGTACTCGCTGGCTATGGCAGCTCCCATGTCCTCCGAAGCGGCAACAATCCTCGTGAGCTTGTGTCCTCGCTGGCTGCGGCGGTGCCACTGCGAATCCTGGCATGCAGCAGCATCGCGGAAGAAGGATGGCACTGAAAACATTAGTGCAGAAAGCAAATCCAAGAAAAATCTGAAGGCTAATGTAGTGGAAAAAATATACGCTAGTTCTCAAGATATTAAGAATCACAATTTTTTACACAGTCCTTTATATTAATCTTTATCCTCAAACTTGTTCTTATACATCTCTAGCTGCACACCATTTATTAAAAATAGTGTTCATATAGCAGGTGAATTCACCAATCAAGTAGCCACCCATAAACTGATATATCCACAAATCTAATTCCATCCAGCAAACAAACACCAACTGAAGTCCATCAATTCTAGATAATTCTGACATACTTTCCCAGTACAAAGCTCCTGCCATGATTATAGCGTCAGAAAAATTCAGTGCAGGACCTATGTCATTTGGCAGGAACACAACATCAGGAATCGCACAAAAGCTTGAACTCACAAAATCATCTTTCAGACCAAAATTCAGAAAACACACCATATGCCCAATAGCAAGTTGAACCACACTAATACGGAAATATAAATACTTCAATTAACCCCCAGGGGAAGGGAACGGGGAGGGAGAAGGGGTGGAGTAAGTCCTGTTGTGAGGGCGCTCGAACTTCCAATCGAGGATAACATCGTCAAGATGGAGCTGACGGCGGACACGGCGAGCGCCGGCGCCATCACTCCCATCGCGGCGGATGGAGATGCAGCGTCGACTCCTCCACCCTTCCTCTTCCCCATGCAGCTACAACTGAGGCAATGCCGCTGTCTGCCTTCTGGAGCTCCCCGCCTTCGATCTCGAGCACGCCACCCAGGACGGCGTTGGTATCGACCGCCAACCTCAATCTGGATGTCCTCCTCCATCTCGAGCACCTCTTCCCTGTGGATCCGGTTGTGGCTAATGTACAGACTAATTCCCACACAAAACATTCATTAAGTTAGCATTGTCTCTTTTTGGTCTATAGTTCAGGGACGCGAGCTCCTCCGACCGCGTCCCCATGCAGAAAGGCGCAGAGGAAGACTCGGAAGGCGCGGACGCTCGCCAGCACCGGCCGGCGCGGCACCGGATCGACCGCCGCTCCTGGCGGCTGAGGCGAGGGAGAGAGAGGAGAGCCCGACGGGTTTCATTTTTTTTTCTCACTTTAAGGACCGCGGATTTAATATCGTATACTGTAGGGATTTATTTGCAAAATTCCTGATCGAAACGCTTTCTCACTTAAGAAAGGACTGCGGGTTGGATACAGAACAATACGGTGACTTTTTTGCAAACCTGCCGCGACGTACGACCAGAAGCAATCGGTGGTTTATTACTGTATATAAGTAGGGAGAGATTTACCCGGCCTATGTATTTGGGAGACGATCGATGCACTGGCAGCTAGAGTGGTTTAATTTCTACAGTGTCTGACTGAAACTGAAGAACGGTCAAGATTTTTGACTATAGGTACTCCTACCCTGCGGCATTTGTTAATCTACTCTATCTAAGTAGGGGGCTTGCATATATTTATCAGTTTGGATTCAGTTCAGATCAGTGCACGGCAGGAGATGGAGCACCCTATGCAGCTTGCCTGGTTGTCCGTGGCGTTTGGTTGGGAAGGCGCGTGAGAGGCCATTGTTTATCATTCACAAGCCATCGGATTAACTATATGGTTAACCCCTGTCACACAAACCTAATATTCCATGCGTGAAGCATTGTGCCTTCACGAGTCCAACCTCCGAAATCAAAAGTCCACGAGCCTATCCCATTGATTACTGATTACTACACAAGGATTGCTTGTTTGACCACTGATTAAAGGTGCATGGACCAAGGAGAGCATGTACAGTAGTAGGAGTACATTCTTTGAGGCAAGTGAGTAGTGCACCGTCAAAGACGAAAGTACCCTTCTCCACCCGACCTCATACGCACCCTCGTGAATAGTAAAATAAAAAAAATTAGTAAAAAAGGTAAAAAAAAAATCTAATTTTTTTTTGAGACGAACTTTGACGAATTCTGAACATGCGTGCAAAATTTCATGAAGAAACAACATTCCAAAAATGCTTAGTAAAAAGAACAAAATTTACGCTCCAAAAAGTCTCTTCCTCAAGAGCATCAATTTTGTTTTTTTACAGCAGAATTTTTGGAATGTTGTTTCTTCATGAAATTTTGCATGCGTGTTCAGAATTCGTCAAGTTTGTCTCCAAAAAATTTCAGATTTATTTTATTTTATTTACTGTTTTTTTTTCGATTTATACTGTTCATGAGGGTGCATATGAGCTCGGGTGCAGAAACTTCATGTCCCGTCAAAGAACTCTTTGTTTGTCGGTAGTAGTTCTGTATCAGAGTAATCAGACAAGATTATCTCTCGAAATAGACTTTCGTCCTGCTTTAACAACAAGTCAAGTGTTGCACCGAAAAGAGGAAAATGTCGTTTTCCCCCTAAAATCCTGGCTGATGGATCAATTCCCCCCCCAGTCTAAAACTGGATCAATCAACCCCCGAACTATCTAAAACCGGGTCAATTCGCCCCCGCGGTGGTTTTGCACCAGATATTGGTGGTTTTGACTTATTCTTGTGCTGACTCGACAGTGCTGACTGGACACATCAGGTGATATCAGGTGATTTCTCTCCTGATTCCCCTCGCCGCCTCGAGCACGGTGCCCACCCCTGCCTCCATGCCGTCAACCACGCCGGCGGCGTCGAGCACGCCGCCCGCCCTTGCCTCCATGCCGTCAGCCACGCCGGCAGCGTCGAGCACCTCTACCTGTGCGCCTGCTGGTGAGCACCTCTTTCTCTTTCTCTTTCTCCCTGCGTCCGCCGGCGTAATTGCAGCCAAATCAAGATGAGGACTCGAAGAGGGAAGGGGTCGATTTGGCTGCCATGGCAGCCAAATCGAGCAGGTGCTAGTGCAGGGAAGGGGTCGATTTGGTTGCCATGGCAGCCAAAATCAGGGAAGGGGGTTTTGCCCTGTTGATCAAGATGTTCTAAAGTTTGGTTTTTTTGGGCAGGTGATCAAGATGAGGCAGTAGATAAAGATGAATCCTTTTATGTGTCACTGCATTATTTTGGCAAATTTCAAACAGTGAAAGGATTGGTTGAATGCAAGGGAGGGATGATGATAACATTTCCTATTGAGAGGAAAGACCTACAGTTGGAGACATTGGTGTCCTGTATCATGTTGAAAGAGGGCATTGCAGAGGGAATTATAGGTACAAGATGCATTGGCTTGTTCCAGGAAAAAGTATGAGTGATGCTTTGCTGTTTATTCATGATGATTTAGCTGTGGAGAATATGGAGCATGCAACACCTTTTGGATCAAGTGCAGAGATCTATGTGGAGGAAGTAGCACTTTCTGAACAAGCAGTAATGGATGAAGTGCCAGTGGCAGTATCTGAAACATATTCCAATCATACAGGTAGCAAATTTGCATTGGTAAATGTGGATGTTGTGGACACAGACATAGTTGATGGCATGTTATTGTTAGATCAACAAGCAGAAAAAGAAGCAGAGCAACAAGTTGTTGTAGGTTTGAAAAGGTCAACTGCTGAGGAAGAAAATATAAGGATAATAAATCCGGCTAATGAGGTTCTTACTACATATGAGAGTCCCGTGAAGATTCAGAAAAGTAGACCAACTAGGCTTGCTAAAAGAAGAAAAATACGTTTAGAAGTTGGTGCTCAAGCTCCACCTGCAGCACTAGTTGCTTCCACAGCAGCTCCAGGTGCAGTTCCAGGTGCCTCGAGAACAGCTACAGGTGATTGTACAGCAAGTCCATCAACCCCAGCATCAGCTTCTGTAGAGAGAGCCAAAATTGCAAACAAAGCAAATTCTGCAAAGACAAAAGGAGCAGTAAAAGGAACATTGCCACAATTAAATATAAGACCAAAACCTGCTACAACTTCTGAATTTCAGTATGTAGGTCCAGCTGGAACTTCTATTAATCATGTTGAAATTGGAACAAGTGCTAATGAAGTATTACATGAAGATGGAAAAGAAGGAGAAGAAGGTGATGATGACAGTGACATTGACTACCTTTGTCAGAGCACAGTTCTGCTGAAGAATCAGAGGTAGAGCAAGTTAGGAATTAGCAAGGGAATTAGTAGGAAGAAGAGAGCAAAGAAATTAGGGGATGTGGTTGGGCCTGTCATCAAAGATAATAATGTGATTGAAGGATTGTATGGTGATGAGAAGTTGGATGGGATAGAAGATGATGTTGTGTCATCAGATGATGACTGCTCTTTTGATGAGGAAAGTGATGGTGAGGGGGCCACACAGCTAGTGAGAAGGAAAAGTGAATGGAAGAAATATGACAGCAAATCAGAAATGCCTACATTTGAGATAGGAATGGTTTTTAGAGGAAGACATCAAATGAAGAAAGCTCTAATAAAATATGGCATTAAGAAGCATGTGCATATTGCTTTCACAAAGGATGAAAATCATAAAGTTGGTGCAAAGTGTACTTGGCATGGTTGCAACTGGATGATCTATGCATGCTTCTAAAACTAGTAGAAATAAGTGACTACAGGTGTCTACCTTTGTAGATGAGCACCATTGCATTCCAAGAAGAGATAACACACTTGTCACATCATCTGTTATTGCTACAAAATATGGAAGGCTTATAAGAGCAAATTCAAGTTGGAAGTTAGAAGATTTGAGAAAAAATTGTACTTGAGGACCTAGTTGCTGATGTGATAGTTGCACAGTGCAAGAAGGCAAAGAGAATGGTCATGCAGAAACTATTGCATTCCACTGAAGGAGAATACTCGGAATTATTTAATTACCAGTTAGAGCTCCTGAGAACTAATCCTGGAAGCATAGTAGCAGTAAAGTTGGACCAGGATGAAAAGGATGGGTCATATGTATTTCAAAGGTTTTACATGTGTTTTGATGCCTTAAAGAAAGGTTTCATGGCAGGCCGTAGAAAAGTTATAGGCCTTGATGGTTGTTTTTTCAAAGGTGCTTGCTATGGACAGATATTGTGTGCTATAGGAAGAGATCCAAATAACCAGATGTATCCTATTGCTTGGGTTGTTGTGGAGAAAGAAAATTATGAGTCATGATTCTGGTTTCTTGCCGAAAGAAACCAGGACCTGAAAATAAGCAATCAAGGAGATGGATATGTATTTATGTCAGATCAGCAAAAGGGACTTATAGGGGCAATGGAGGACATTTTCCCTAAAGCTGAGCATAGAATGTGTGCAAGACACATATATGCTAATTGGAAGAAAAAACACCCTGACCATGATCTTCAGAAAAGGTTTTGGAGATGTGCAAAATCACCAAACAGAGTGATTTTGAACTACAACAGGGCAAGGCTAGCACAATTTACTGTTGAGGGTGCAAAAGATATGAAGAACACTGATCCAGTCCATTGCAGTAGGGCCTACATGAAGTTGGGGTCCAATTGTGATTCAGTTGATAACAACATGTGTGAATCTTTCAACAACTACATCCTATTAGCTAGGTACCTTGCTACATGTGCACGACGCCGATGAGACCTTCCACAGGAGCTGGAGGGGCGCGACGGCGGGAGCGGTAGTTGTACCACCTAGCACGCTGACGCGGATCTGGTGAGTTCTCCGCTTCATTCATAGCCCAGACGAAAACAACGACTTGAGGAATTCCACGGCCGCCGGGGAACATCGTCTTCTTCTCAACATCCATAGCCACGGCGATGAGGCCCCTAGCGTGGCCGACGCACATCTGCAAGCTGGGAAACCAGCTGCAGATCTCCTCGACGTCCGCCCTTTTTTCTGCATCGCCCTTGCAGAACTTAGCGACGACCTCCTCCCAACGCTCTTGAGTGCGGCGGTAAACTCTTGCCGATGGCCTCCTCTTGCGCGCCATCGCCGGCGGCGATATGGGCGAGAGTGAATGGGGAACGACAGAATAGGGAAGCTCGGAATGGGCAAGATGGGTGAGAGTGAAGTGGGTTAGAGTGAGGCCGTGGATGTGGTTAAATGGGGCCGTGGAGGTGGTCGAGTGCGCTGCTGTCAATGTGTCACACCTAAAAATTCAGACAAAAAATCCAGACAACTACAGACACAAATTTTCAGGCTGAATCATACATAGATAATGCTCAGTTCAGCACTACATCTTACATATTACATCACATCTTGATACCCATGCAAACAACACATACAATGCAGCAAAAGATGGCAACTTTGTACATCAACTTGCTTCTCTGAAATTCTTTGGCAAGATCTTCCATTTCTTGAGCATGTTGCGCTTTCAAATCGATGACATAAACATCTGCATCGCCAATGCTGCACTTGGCTTCCATCAGAGATTGCTCGAGCTGTGAATTCTCGGCCTTCAGCTTCCTAACCTCTGTCTTCAGCCGATTCACAACATCTCGCAGATCACCTAGCAACCCGCTGACAAACTTATCAAGGGGATCGTCATGCCACTTGAAGTACCGACAGTCATAACCCTATTGAACAGAAAGCAAATTCAGCAATTTCGACGGCCGCCCAAACTACTCAAGAAAACCACAGGAGGCGGGCAGCGATCAATTTACTAGAGACTGGCTGCAGTTGTAGTATCGACGGCCGGGGTTGGCGATGCTCCACGAAATCCACCTGGGAGCCTTGACGTCGCAGGGGCACAACTTCTCAGGCGAGTACTGCAGCAGTGACTCCCGGTAAGGCACCGGCGACTGCGCCAGCAACTCCATGGAGGAGGAGCGATGACTGCTTGAGTAGCTACCAGACGCCATGGACAGCTGGGTTGGGTTGGAGCGGCTCCGCGTCGATATGGGTGGAGACGCGGCGAGGTGGAGGGCTAGGGATTGCAAATGGAGAATGGGAAAAACACCTAATGTCTGCCAACTCAACTTGTACAGTCAGCAAAAGAACTAGTCAAAACCACCGAAATCAGCTCCAATACCACTGTGGGGGGAAAGTGATCTGGTTTTAGAGAGTTTGGGGGCTGATTGATCCGGTTTGAGAGTTTTGACCGGGGGGTGGGGGGGGGGGGGGGAATCGGACCATTAGACAGGATTTGAGGGGGAAAACGATACTTTCCTCCACCGAAAATAAGACAGTTTGCTGGGGCAACAACACAAACACTAGGTGGCGAGAAGCCCAAGAGAAATTATAAAAGAAAGAGGAAAAAAGACCAGCGGGTGGCCACAAGCGGAAGAGGGATCGCCGGAGAGCCAGCCTACCTGCGGCAGCAGTCATCACGCCCACCATGTTTTTTTTCTTTTTTTGACGAAGAGCAGCAAAGTGCTGCTTTCATTTATATTAAGGAAGGAAAGAGTTTATTACAGAGATACATGAGCGTAACTGGAAATATAGGCCATGCAGGCAGAATCGGACACGATTGAAGTGAAAAAGGTGCTGCTCTTCAGTTGTCCGCCGATGGGCATGACAGTATGACTGTAGAGGGTGTCTCCTTTTAGTTCTTTGTCTCTGTTGATCCCAAGTGACTGTGCAGCTGCAGGAGTGTAGAACTGTCTCTAGAGGGCCCACGCTGCTTATGTCCGAACTGTGATACAGCACTACAACTGTAAGTGCAATTCTGCAATCTACATGAGACACAGTTAGTTTGTTTTTAGGTTATACTGACAGTTAGTGATGAGAACGGAAGCAAGCGACAGAAAGAGTTTGTCAAATTGAGTTTGTTTGTTTTTTCGTTTTTTTATTTTTCTCTTTTATTTTTTTTAAATTCTGGAAACATTCTAAATACATATACTCCATTCAATGTACAAAAGTGCTCGCGCAACTTAAGAAAATGTTTATAGCATAAAAAATATTCCTGAAATTTAAGAAATGTTCATGCATTTAAAAAAATAGTCATGAAATTTTTAAAATGTTCTCACATTTCGAAACTGTTCATGACATTATAAAATGTTTAACAATGTAAAATATATATTTTGTACAATTAAAAATCAATAGGTTACAATTTAAAAATGTGCACACATTTGAAAAATATGTTCCTGGCACTAAAAATGCGAAAATAATTTATAAAATATATAATTTATACATTTTTTGTACAATTCAGAAAATGTTCATTGCGTATTTGAAAATGTTTAATATTTATTAGAAAAAAATTCAAATAATTATTCCAAAAACATTCATCATGTATTATAAAATTGTTCAAAGTAGATAAAAAATATTACGTGCGGATATGAAATATGTATAATGTGTATTAAAAATGTCGACATATAAAAAGGAAAAGGAAAAAAACATAATCCTAAAATGAAAACCGATGAAAACTATGTAGAAAAAAAAGAAAAAGACGAAAAGAGAAAAAAACATGTGGAACCTTCCCAAAACTGGTGGAAGATTCCATGAACCGGTGGAAAACCTTTGCAAAACTACTAGTACATGTATTAATTGGGCCGGCCCATCCTACCATTGGCCTACTGCGAGTCGAAACTCGGTGTCGCAATAGGCGAGATATAGCTCTCGCAGGTGCAATCTCTGGCGGTGGGTGCTCGTGGCGGCTACGCGGCCCCCATTCGGATCGAGCTTGGTTCCCGCGTCGATTCAGCAGCAGCGAACCTCGATGGCTAGATCCGGCGATTTGGGCCGATCGGTGGCAGCGTAGATCGGTTGGAAGAGGTTGTGGGCGAGTCGAGGTGTGCGTTGCAGGCGGGTTTGCCGAGGGAGGCTGCATGGTGGCCAACGACTTAAATTGAGATGGGATGCATGATGCATTAATTTATGAGATAAGATTCACGGATACCTGGACCGACAACGGCGTCGCACGGGACAAAGCGACTTCCAAGATCAGATCTGAAGCCGCCGCCGTCAATCCAAATCCAGCTTGGTGGGCATATTCCTCACCAGATCCAACTGTGTGCGTGGGAGAGCGATGCGAACGAATAGGTATCACGGATTGAGCGGTGCAGGGCAGTGCTAGCTGAGCGCCCCTCACGGGAGTTTGGAGAAGAAAATGGGAACTGTGGAATGGAGAGATAATGGAGGAGGGAAGAGGCTAGTGAGCGGTACAGAAGGGGGAAGAGCAACAGGCCAAGCACCAGACATGGTTATAAATGATTACATTAAACATATGAATAATATAACGAGCACACATAATTGTTCTCCTTCCATGATAAGAACATGCTTAAAGTATAGAAAATAACATAGTACATAAAAATAGATCGACAAATTGATAACTTCGTCTTCAAGCTAGCTAGACCCATCTCTTCGATGCCGAAGGCATTTTGTCCCTGGCATCGTCGCAGACGGAGTAGAAGCTCACAGTCTTGGGGGTCGCTGCCCACACGTGACCGTGGACTCTCTGTGCAGAGTTTGGGTTGAAGAACTGCACGAAGATGGCGCCGTCCTTTCTAGGCTTGATGGTATAGTGCCGTTCGTCTATAAACTCAATCTGCAAGAAATCGCAAACCGCCTGCTCGTAGTTCGGCGCCTGAAGTTCTTCGTCTCGGCCCGAATCCATGAGGAGTTATGGACGAAGTCATGCACCACATGAACGACATTGTTGTTGGTTCGAATGCCACATAGGCAGAAAAATGATGTGGCAAAGCAATTAAAGCGGAGAGAGAGCATTATAGTGACCCAAGAAGAACCAATGCTAAGCAGGTGGACCTATGTAAAAGGACTACCAACCAATACAAGAAAGAGTTTAGTCACTAAACAATTAAATAAAGGTGGCTTAGCTACAAAAGCTAAGCACTGATGCATTGGGGACATTAGTTGCTAAGCGTTTTAATGCAGTTAGAACCTCACTTTAGCACCAATGCATTGGAGGAGGTCTGAGTACTGTCTCACCTTCATCGATGGCTAGGATGGGCCGGCCCAGTAACGTGGTTCGAGGGAATCTTCTACGTACAGTTGCCATTGGTTTTGGGAAAGTTTCGACCGGTCTTTTTCATTCTCTTTTTCCCTATACTTTCGACTAGTCCTTTCTGGTATTAGTTCCCCTTTTTCTTTTGGTATTTTTTCTATTTTCAAATACTAGTCAACTTTTCTGAATATATTTCGAACATTTTTGTGTACATGTGGAACATATTTTTTATACATGTTAACATTTTTCAAATACATGTTAAGCATTTATTCATATACATGGTGTAACATTTGTCAAATGCACATTAATATACAGGTTGAACATTTTTCAGATACAAGTTAATCATTTTACAAATGCACAATGAACATTTTCTTGAATAACTTTTGAACATTTTTAAGTTCATAGTGAAAAGTTTCTAAAAACATATTGAATTTTTTCATTAATTATGAACAATTTTTTACTGTGCAAATAATTCTTAAGTGTGTATGAACAGTTTTTAAATGGCACAATTTTTTACATGAAATGAAAATATTTTTAAAAGTATGTGTAATTTTATTTACGTTGTACTAGATTATTTTCTATAAATGTCACAAAACATATTTTAAAAAACATGAATTTTTTTAAAATGCCATGAACATTTTTTTGAATGGGACAAATATTTGTTTGCAAACTATGTTAACAATTTATACATTTTTACGAATTAATTTTAATTGTAATCAAAAATTTTTAAATGAGTGAACATTGTGTTGAATGTTACACAAATATTTATAAAACTGCGCGAACAAAATTGTAAACCGCGTGGAATTTTTTTAACATTTAAGTAAAATAATTTTTATTTCATAAATTAAAATAGTAGTAAGAAAGGAATGAATACAGCAAAGGAACAAATGGAACGAGACGTAGCCATGCCCGTCTCAACCATCGAAACTGGTGATGGACGTACCACACACACATGTGTTGGTCCATGTCCAGCCTCGTCATTGACTAGGCCAAGCCACTGAACGAAAACTCGCGCCAGGGCTATATATCACCAACTATGACACCGAACACCGTCTGGCGGGCCAGCCCAATATGGTGTTTTCCTGTAGTTTTCTTGAGCGGTTTTGGGAAGGTTCTAAGGAACAGTTTGAACTGGTTTTAGAAGCTTTTGTGTGTATTTTTTTCATTTGTTTTCCGTGTGTTTCTGTATCGGTTTTCATCGAGTTTCTCTGTGTTTTTCATCCATTCATTTGCTTTTTTGTTTTCTATATTTTTTTATAATACTTATCTTTTTTAATACAAGTTGAACATCATTCGTATAGATACTGAATATTTTTTAGACACATGCTGAACTTCTTTTTATCGGAATTATGTTAAATATTTGGCAAATGCAATTTAATTATATATATACAGGATGCACATTTTTCAGATACACGTTAGCCATTTTTCTGAATACTTATTGATGATTTTAAAATTGTATGATGAACATTTTTTTAGAAACATGTGTGTTTTTGTGTTATCAACATTTTGCAAATGTGACGAACATTTTTGTTGAAAGCTATGAAATATATTCTTCAATTATTTTTTTACATTGTCTCAAATTTTTTCAAATGTTATGGGCATATATTTGAAACGCATGCACATTTTTAAAATTTAATAACTAATTTTTTATTCAATTAAATGAACATATTTTACAAATTATGCAGACAAATGTTTTACATTAGATGAACAATTTTTTAATGCGCGGTGAACTTTTTCTGATTTTTTTACCAAAGTAATATATGTATGTATGTATGTGTGTGTCTGTATTTGTAATAATTTGAAATATAAAAAGGGAAAATAAAAATAAAAAACCAACGGAAAAAATGAACAAGAAAGAAATGAAAGAACGTAACATTTTAATGGGTCGGCCCAGTACAGAGGCTCCTGGAGGCGAGGCGTTCTTTGGTCTCGCTGCAGGCGAGACTTAGACGCGCCAAAAAAGGGCCAAGTACGGAACGAAGGGGCCAGCTTTTTCCCTCACGCTAGGGTTATGTGTCTCTCGGAGGCGTCTTGCCGCCAATGAGTTTTGGCCGTCCCTGCCGTCGATCGCGCCAGCATACGCCTTTGGTTCGTCGCGGCAATCCTCCCTGGAGTTAGCTCGAGGCCTTGGTGTGGCTGTTGCGTACGAAGGACTTAGGGTTTACCCCCAAACACCCGATCGAGTTGCTTCTCAGGTAAGGAATCGACATGGCTTCAATGGAGGCACCGGGATCGAAGATCAGCAATGTCCAGAGGTTGATGATGGAGTTGGGACTGAAAGAGGATGACCTAGATGACGTCATGTTCGATGAGAAGGAAGCTCCCCCGGTGGAGGCCCGCTAGATTGCTGCGGCTAGGGTTCACCCCGAAAAGACCTATAGCCAAACCTGGTTGTATAGGAATATGAGATTAGCCTGGGATCTGGCACAAGTAGTAAAATTCAGGCCACTGGAGGACAACCTGTATACCATCCAACTTTCATGTTTGGGTGATTGGGAGAGGGTTATGCAAGATGGCCCTTGGCACTTTCGTGGTGATGCGGTGATCCTCGAACCGTATGATGGAGTGACTAAACCCTCTACAATCAAGCTTGATGCCTTAGAGATCTGCATTTAGATTCATGATGTGCCAGATTTATATACACACCTGGTAACCCCACTTGCCGTTAAGGTGGGTGAGGTACTCTATACAGAGACACAATCTCAAGACTTCACCAGGAACTTATACCGCGTTTGGGTGCGAATCAATGTCATCAAACCACCGAAGAATGCGGTTTCTATGATCCGGGACGCCAAGAGGCAGGTCTATAAAGTTAAGTATGAAAAACTCTCGGATTGGTGTGCCGTGTGTGGTATGCTAGGCCATCTATTCAAGGAACATGGCAATGGCGTTCATCCACCTTCGGCTCTGGTCTTCAAGGAATTGCGGGCGTCATGGTCTATGCGAACTGGATGGGGCCCAGGGAACGGAAGAGGACGACGGGCTGGCCATCATGGAGGACGAGGTGGTGTAAGTGGTAGACGGTCAGGTGAAGAGGAAGGAGACAACTATGGTGCAACCTTTTCTGATGAGCATGAGGATATGGATACAATATGGAAGATGTTGAACAGAATAAAAAGAGGGGTCAGGGGCAGCTCATGCGGTAGCCGTGGTCACCCTCCCAGCTCCAACTAGTGGTACATCCATGATTCATCGAGTAACCAGCTACTCCTGACAGCGCCACCAATTCCACAGAGCCCTTCGTCAAAACAGGAACTGAAGAGGGCGAGAACCACAACTGGTGCTGATAAGCCTTTGGGACAGAAAAAAAATCGTCTCTTAGCAAAACTTCTGAAGCAAAAACGGCATCCTCCGAGCAAGAGGGTCACCGAGCACAATGAGTATCCTTGTATGGAACTGTCGTGGGGTGGGTAACCCCGCCACAGTTCACGAGCTTCGCAACCTAGCGAAGAAAGTTACCTCGTCCGTATTATGTATTATTGAAACTCATATAGATAGAGTACTGGTCCAGAACATGAAAAGTGAGCTAGGTTTCGATACAATTTATGCTATTAGTAGTGATGGTCACAGTGGCGGCCTTGGTCTTTTTTGGAATGAAGAAATAAAGTTGCAAGTCTCTTGTTACTCCAAGTATCATATAGATGCAACCATAGATAATTTGAGTTCATCATCGCCTTGGAGACTAACTTGTGTCTATGGAGAAGCACAGGTTCAAGAAAGATTTAAGACATAGGATACTATAAGAGGGCTAGCAGGAATGTCTCAGCTTCCATGGCTTGTTATAAGTGGTTTTAATGAAGTTCTTCACAACAGAGAACATGATGGCGTTGTTCATCGGAGCCAGGGACAAATTGACCAGTTCAGAGCAGTGGTAGATGATTGTGCACTGGTGGACTTGGGCTACACCGGAATTCATTGGACTTTCAAAAAGAAGGTGGCCGGAGGGACATATACACGAGTAAGGTTGGATCGGGCACTTGCATGTACTGCATGGAATGGGCTCCATCCCCATGCAAAACTGGAACACCTCCCTATACCGGGTCGCTCTCAGCTTGGGACAGAAGTAGCTTTGGCAGTGTTAGAAAGAATATAAAAAGGTTGAAACGTGAGCTGGAGGTTCTTCGATGTGTACCTCGGCGGGTTGTCCATCTCCCAGGGAGATTAAAATCAAGGATGAACTAGTGCAACTGTATAGAAGAGAAGACCAGATGTGGAGGCAAAGAGCAAGAGTTGAATGGCTATGGTCTGGTGATAAAAACACTCGATATTTCATTTAAGAGCAAATATGAGACGTGCAAAAAATAGGATAAATGCATTGTTAAGGGATGATGGCAGTACTACTCAGGATATACAAGAGATGCAGGAGATGACCAATAATTTCTATAACACATTGTACACGTTGAAAGGAGCGCAAGACATGCAGCATGTTCTGGACACAGTTCCTAGCAAAGTGAATCCACAGATGAATGATTGTCTTACAGCACCATATACATCTGAGGAGGTAAAAACGACATTGTTTCAGATGGCACCTATGTAGGCCCCTGGATCGGATGGCTTCCCAGCGCAATTATTCTAGAAACATTGGAAAATATGTGGACCTTCAGTGACTCAAGCAGTGATAAAAATAGTGGAAGGAAGGGAGACTGCAGATAAGATAAATAATACGGTTTTGGTTCTCATCCCCAAGGTAAAAAAAACCTATGCTTTTGTCACAATTTAGGCCTATCCGTCTGTGCAATGTTCTATACAAGATAGCCTCAAAAGTGATCGCTAACTGCCTAAGGATTGTATTACCAGAGATTGTATCTAAGGAGCAGTCTACCCTTATGCCTGGGAGGTTGATCACTAATAATATTATTGCAGCTTATGAGTGCTTACATTTTATGAAAAGGAATAAAGCACAGAAACACAAGTATGGGGCACTAAAGCTTGACATGATGAAAGCTTATGATCGGGTGGAGTGGGATTATCTGGAGGCTATCATGCTCAAACTGGGCTTCCATGAGAGTTGGGTGAAAATTATTATGGGTATGGTCATATCAGTGTCCTTCTCGGTGCTATTTAATGGTAAGAGGCTTGAGCAATTTAAACCATCAAGAGGTATCTGTCAGGGTGATCCTATTTCGTTTTATATTTTTTTGCTTGCAGCAGAGGGCCTTTCATGCCTTTTAAAATCTAGAGTTCAGTCGTCCCTGGGTGGCATTCAAGTGGTTGCATCGGCTCCGCCGGTGAATCACTTGTTTGCGGATGATAGCCTGCTGTTTTTTAAAGCAACTAAAGAGGGTGCGGAAGAAGTATCTAGTCTGTTGGAAATCTATGCAACTGCTTCAGGGCAACATATAAATAAAAATAAATAATCTATTTTTTCAGCAAGGGATGCCCTGAGGCAGCAAGGGAAGAAGTCAAGGATATTTTGGGAGTTCCAAATGAACAGTTGAATGAGAAGTATCTAGGAATGCCAACTGATGTGGGAGTGTCAAAAAATGGTGCTTTCAAATATTTGAAGGAGAAGCTCTGGAATAAAATTCAAGGATGGATATCAAAGGTACTGTCTTCGGCAGGCAAAGAGGTATTAGCCAAATCTATTGCTCAAGCGGTGCCTATCTTTTCTATGTCCTGCTTCAAACTGCCAAGGGGTTTGTGTGAGCATCTGACATCCATGATTAAAGCGTTTTGGTGGGGACGCAAAAGTGGACAACGGAAGCCATATTGGGTATTTTGGGATACTATGTGCATGCCTAAATATATGGGAGGATTGGGTTTTAGAGATTTTGAAATTTTCAACCTGGCCCTCTTGGCGGAGCAAGCGTGGCGAATACTTGACAACCCATATTCTTTAAGTGGTAGGATCCTAAAGGCTGTTTATTTCCCTAACTCTGAGTTTCTGGATGCCGAGATAGGTTCACACCCATCTCAAATCTGGAGGTCCTTGTTGGATGGCCGGGACATTATGAAACAGGGCCTCATCAGAAGGATAGGGAATGGAAATGCTACGGAAATCTGGAACATGAACTGGATCCCAAGGCAGGAAAATATGCGCCCGATCATTTCACCAGTAGAAAATCCCCCAAGCTGGTGAGTGAGCTAATTTATGGACCAAAAGCTAGATGGAATGAGGAACTGATTGGGCAAATGTTCTTACGCTACGATGCAGCAGCGATCATGCAAATCCAATATGTACTCAGAATAAAGAAGATTTTGGTCTTGGAACTTTGAAAGATCGGGCGATTCACTATTCGGTCGTCATACCAAATGGTCATTGACACAAAGCGCAGGAGGGAGGATTGGCTGGAGGAATGCCCGAGTTTGTCCAACTCTACAGTAGACAGAAAATCATGGAACACCATTTGGAATGTCATGGTTCCAGCCAAGTTGAAGATGTTTTTGTGGAGGCTAGCTCGCCACTCCATCCCTACAGAGGATATACAGAAAAAAAGAAACATGACGAATGTTGACTCCTGTAGCGTGTGCGGCATGCAAGACTCATGGAGGCACAACTTGATTGAGTGCATGATGGCACGCTGTGTGTGGGCACTAGTTGATCCTTTGTTGCTGGAACACTTGACCGCCACTACTGAGCCTTCGGCTTAGAACTGGCTGTTCGCCATGATGGAAGTATTATCTCTCATGGTGAACTCACTCGACACACTGTGACGATGTGGGCAATATGAACTGCAAGACGGAAACTTATTCACGAGGGATCTCAGAGTCCGTTGTCAACACATCTTTTTGTAACTAGGTTCATTTTTGAACTGGACCGAATAAAGGGTGTTATGGAGCAGTCTGCACCAGCAAGAGTACAAAGGAGGAATGCATGGATCCCGCCTCCCTCAGATTTGTGAAATTCAATGTTAATGTAGGGGTTAGTACTCATCACAATAGAGGAACTGCTGCTGCTATTTGCAGAGATAGGGATGGCACATACCTGGGTTCGTCGGTTTTGGTAGTCCATGATTTACTAGAGCCAGCGGCACTTGAAGCTTTAGCATGCCGAGAAGCGCTTTCATTGGCAGAGGATCTTGGTCTGCACCACCTCAACATAGCATCAGATTGTCAAGAGGTGATCAAAGGCATCCGGGAGGGTGCCGGTGGATCGCATGAAGGAATTATTAGGGAGATTCATCAGAGGAAACTTTCTTTTGCTTCTTGTAATTTCATTCATGAGTTTCGACCTAACAACTATGAAGCGCATAAAATAGGCAAGGTACTCTTCTTCCAGCAGGAAGATATACTTGGTTGGGTACGCCCCACGACTTCCTTGTAATTCCCATGAATATTGGGACTGATTAATAAAGCCTGGCCATTTTTACTCAAAAAAAAGACGCGCCGAAAAATCATGCATCCTATGTGCGCTCCAAAGATGAGTGGGTGATTTGTCATGGTACGTCACTTATCTTCTGCGCATTGAATTTGATGGCCACGTCTGATGTCCTCTGCAATGGATGTGTAACAGAGAGGTTTTGAATGATTTGACCTGTTACATGCATGCTGATCCTAGAAATGCAAAAGAAAAAAAAACTATTTACACAAACCTACAATTCATTTGCCAAGAAACATCCCGGCTTATGTGACATCTCAAAGGAACTTCCATACTTATGTGACATTATACATTGTTCAAAGCTTCAAGGTGCATTCGTGATACTTCTAGCACATCACATATTCCACCACCCAAGGGAGTGTTCTTCTCGACATCTTACAAATACTCTCCTCCTAGAAGCAAAATGTTATTTACAAGCGAGACAAAAATATCTTTAATGAAGACCAAAATTAACCCATGGACGCCATACATACCACGCACATGAGTTCAACCCAGGAATGCATTAATAAAAATAACTAAAATAAAGAGCATATTATTCTCCATGATAGTTGTACTTCTACCGAAGGGATTACATAACCACCAGACAAAACAACTGATTAGGAATAAATATTGTGTAGATTAAATTGTAGCAAAATAGTACGTGCCTCTAAGATGACCGAGATGTTTTCCTGGGCGGGAGTGCATCGACATAGCAAGGGCGGTAGGGGAAAGCACCGTGGACATCTCTAGCATTTGGCTGGTGATATTGTCTAGGATATATATCACCTAGATATTGTATTCTCGAATTGTGCAGATGATATGCCACGACCGCCTTGCCGAATTTGAGAAGGAGTACGTCCTTGTATGGATGGAACCCGACAATACCACGACCCCACCCCCAAAAGTTTTCATCTACAACTGTACTGTCGTCAAATTCAATGAAGTTGTGCTGGTCCGAGTTCCATGAGTAGTCAGAACCATCGCTACTCTCGAGTCCTGCATGATCATCATTGCCATAGTTATCTTGTTCTTCATCCTCTTCACCTCGTGTCTCATCATAACGATCTTGTTTTTCTTCTTCATCATCTCGTGTCTCATTGTAGTTATCTACTTCCTCTCCTTCCTCATACGTGTCCTCTTCGGTCCCATCGGCACAATCATCATTGCTATCCTCATCGTTTTCACGTTCAAATAAACTAATCAAGTCTTTGGTGCTTTCAACCACTGCCCATGTCTTCTTTAGTTCCATCCTCAGTCTGTCCCCTGTATAATTCATGGCACGCTCTTGCTCTTTAAGGTCGGCTTTGTGTGCCAACGTCCATATCAACTGACCATCGGCTAACTCCGTCAGATCCCATACCTCAAGTTGTAACTCTTTGAATACCGCATAGCGGATCCCTCCGCCGTAGCTTCCTAAGTACCTCTCCGGCAGTGGCCATTGATTCAATCCCTCGCGACCGAGAGGATGCCCTGGGAGTTCAACCATGTCGTACGTCCCTTTTGAACAATGCAGGACCATGAGGACACCACTGTGGCAGTGCACGTAGAGCGAGCCATGCCGGTACTCGGCCGACCACCATGTCCGCTGGTCCTTACAACGTGGTGCGGTCACCACGTCATAGAGGTGTCCCAAAGCGCAGCGCCCCGGCGTGAACTCACGGGTCCCCACTCGCCTGTTAGTGAAGAGAACACGAAAACTCGGAATAGCTTTGGCACCTCGGCAGCAGCCACATTAGGACTGGACTGGCTCTCAGAACGGGGTGGCTCTTGGGCGTGTGACTCGTGCTGCTCTTCTTCTTCCTCCGATCCAGATGGAGGCTCTTCTTCAAACAGATTTGGTAGGGACGTGTGCTCCCAATCGACCCAGCATGGTCGTTTGGCACGTGACCACTTATGTTGCCACGCTTCTTCTTCTTCGCTGTCACGTTGTAGCTTTTCCGTGGGAAAGAAGAACACCTGTGGTGGTGCGGAGACACGGCCGGGTCAAAGGCAAGGAACACGCCCTCGACGCTGTACGGCCATGGCGTCGGCGGCTGCGGCAGGCGGGCATACCGCGACGTGGCTGGATTGCACACGACGATGGCATTCAATGAAGGGTTGTATCTGTAATCCCCCGTTACGAGGAGCAAGACGTTGCAGTGCTGCTTCACGCGGCAATCCCAGTGGTTCCAGAACAGACGCCGGTAGCCGGGAACGTGGGCGTCCAGGGCGAAGTTAGGGTCGAAGCTGTTAGAGTTGTGTCGAATATTATGTATAAGGTAGGTTATAGTTGGACTTGTAGTTGTATTGTGTTTAGATAGGATATGGAGTCGTATCCAAGTAGGACACTTGTATCCTAGGCCTCTTATATATAGCGGGGCTAGACACACGATGTAACCTATGCCAACATAATAGCACAGACACGCAAGGGGGAGCCGGCGGCGTGTGCCGGCGCCCGGGTGGCCGGTGTGCGGTATTGTGACGGTGTCACGGGGAGGAGCGCCCATAGTCAAGCCCCGGGGATGTAGCCATATCGGTGAACCTCGTTAACAAATCTTGATGTCGTGCTCGTGTGATTGCTTGATCCTCGGATGATCGATGAAGTGCCTCGGATTTATTTTAACAAGTGGTATCATGAGCTAGGGTGTTCAGCGGCGGCGAGAGTTGATCTAGAGGAAGAAGATGCATCGACATAAATCTGCGGAAGCGATCGTAATACAGGATGAATATCGTCGGCGAGTTACCATCGAGGCAGGATTGGTCGTGCTGTGATCTTTGAGCAGTAATCAGATTGAGATGCAGACATGAGGCGAAAGCATCGGCGGCAGCAGACGTGCGGCGATTGATCGTGTTGATCCATCGGACGAGCGTACATGCGGCGCACCTGAAGCCAAGGCAAGCGACGCACGATGTGGGCTGGCCCACCGGGGCTAGCTGGTGCGTGTGGCAGCGTGCTACATGGCAGGGCTGCGGTGCAGGGCCGATCGACTTAGGAGATTTGTTTGGGGAAAAAAAGAGACCGAGTCTTCATGTATGACGCGGATAGGCGGGCAATCAGTCAGCGGAAAGCGTATCCATCAGAGCAATACTCGCGTACGGATTTGACACAAGAGCAGCACTAGCATCCCCAATTGCGGCCAATGCAGGGAGGAATCACGTGAAGACCAACTAGTTAACTAGTAGTACACATGTTGTGTACTTGGGCATCGCGTGGAAATCTCCGATAATTTTTCAAGGGTCCGTCATACAAAGAACCATGAAGCCAACGGGTACTAGGTTTGAGATGAAGAAGTTCGATGGAACTGAACACCTTGGGTTATGACAGACAGGGGCGGAAATTTTGTTGGCACAACATGAATGCTTGAAGGCGTTGCGGGAAGTCATGTCAGCTAAGATGGAATTATCATGTGATGAATGGAAATTCGCGGAAGACGATTTAGGAGCCTTGAGCGTGTCATACAGTCGGATAAGTTCGGCTGGGTCAGACTTGGACAGTCTGACGGATCGACGTGGGTCGGTTGGTATAGAAGACGGTGGTGGAATCGGCGACGACGACATAGGGGCGTGATGCTGATGGTGACCGACTTCTGGGCGTGGAAACACGTGGTGCACATGCCCGAGGCTTGTGCGGCTTCGACAAGACTATGGCGCGGGATTGATTCAAGGTGGTGTATACACGGAACTTGAAGTCGATGAGGCGCAGGGGTGGACTGATCATCTACCATGGAGTCATGTTGAAGGTGGAGCTGGATTGAGGGGCTACGGCGTAAGTCGACGGGGTCGAAGCCTATTCAGCAGGTGGGAAAAAAGCGAGCAACACGTAATTCAGACTGGAGCCCAGTGGTCTGATGGAAGCGTGAAACTCGTCATCGGTCGGCGATGATCGGTGGTACTCTGCAGTGGGGGTTGAGTGGTGTGGGTTCGCGACCCTTGAGACTCGATCAGGACAACGGAGGCTCGACGCGGTAAGAGCGGCGAGGCGTGCGGTGCGCACGTGACATGGAGACGGGCCAGGGCTCTGGTGGTCATACATGTGGTGAGACAACTGCGAATTTGACTCGGGACGACTACAAGCAACGGTGAAATTCCTTCAAGTTTGAGATAGACGGTCAAGAAAGGAGCGGTGATGTTGAGTTCAGGTAACTCTTATGTGTGATACCCAATATGTGAGTTGTTCACTTTTCACGCAGGTCAGTGATCAGTGTGTGATGGCGTTGGACGGATACTCTGGAAGTTGGGAGCACAAACTAGAGTAACAAGGAACTTAATTTTGCTCGAGTGTTGATTGTGGTCAAGAAAAGAAGGGACTACAAGTTGCAGGTGGAGTCGCATGGAGTCTTTGGAGTAGCAGCGGTACTCATGGGATAAGCTCAAGTCCAATGTATATGGAAGTTTGACGCATTGACGAATTCAAGGTGGTGGACAATATTCGCGAATATTCGCCAAGGTGAAGTTTGTTAGAATTGTGTCGAATATTATGTACAAGGTAGGTTATAGTTGGACTTATAGTTGTATTGTGTTTAGATAGGATATGGAGTCGTGTCCAAGTAGAACACTTGTATCCTAGGCCTCTCATATATAGCGGGGCTAGACACACGATATAACCTATGCCAACATAATAGCACAGGCACGCAAGGGGGAGCCGGCGGCGTGTGCCGGCGCCCGGGTGGCCGGTGTGCGGTATTGTGACGGTGTCACGGGGAGGAGCGCCCGTAGTCAAGCCCCGGGGATGTAGCCATATCGGTGAACCTCGTTAACAAATATCGATGTCGTGCTCGTGTGATTGCTTGATCCTCGGATGATCGACGAAGTGTCTCGAATTTATTTTAACCGAAGCCGTAGTAGGTGGCGAAGACGCCGGGGAACTCGCGCGGGAAGACCTGCGGGAGGAGGAGGGTGTGGGTGTGGGCGTCGATGAGGTCGCGCCAGGCGCGGCAGACGCACCGAGACACGGCGAGGGAGCGGCCGGGAAGGCGCCGGAGGACGTCTAGCAGGAGGTCGCTGGGGAGGCAAACGCCGTTGGCGTCCATCACGCCGGCCTGGTCACACGCGAAAGTAGCGGTGACCGGCCGGCGCTGTTAGGAGGCGATCTCGGGTGCAAGATGGAGGAATAGTAGGATCTGGTGATTGTAATCGTAGTGGGAAATACAAGCTGCCTTGTATATAACGCCTGTGCGGGGACAATGTGAAATGCAGAGCCAAAAAAGACTTGGACGCCACGTTCATGACCTGATGATCGAATCACATTTGAAGATCTGGTCAATTAAAGGCAGATATTTTTGCTAAGGCCAGTTAAAGGCAGATCCTCCCAGAAAAGATCGAAATCTTCATTTTATAAACGTGATATATGTTCTGCAGCTACATACGATTTGTTGCTTCTAGTCATATAGTGCAGATCCAATCAATCAATGAGGAGGAATTCATTTATTCTCCTCATGGTTGCTTGCAGGAATCGACTCGATAGCCGCTGACCTCAAGGACAACACAAAACAGGACGGACACCGTGGCTATTGCCAAGAAGCTGAAGAAGCTCCACAAAACAAAATAATACCCTAACGATATCCTATGACTCTGATCAAACTAACTTGCAATTGGCTTGTGGATTTGGCTGTTTTGCAGAAAAAACCCAGAACAAAACCTACTGATGCTGGAAGCAAGGCTAATCGAGCGAGTAGCAAGTGAGGTCTACAAGGCGTCGCAGGGATGGAGAGCTGGGGTGCTGTGGCTGAATTAGGCCGACATCGTCTACCTTTAGTTTTCTTGTTTCGGCTGAGGCTGCGACCTCTTGATCTTTTGGCCGCCTATGGCCCTTATGCTGAAAACTTGTTTGCTGTCTGGTCTATCGCGAACTACCTTCTTTGGGTAGTCTGCGGTTTGGTTTGTTTAGGTCTAGGTGGTGGTGGATCTTAAACTTGATACTGTGCGTTTGGTTTCGTTAATACCCTAACGATATGTCTTTGACATGATGCATGACATCTGAGGCTCCGATCGAGTGCAGCGAAATGCAAACACTTTGCCTACTGTACTAGTATAGTGCACTAAAAAAACCAAGTCAGATAAAATCAGATGAGCGTATGTCATGCCTTCACATTTTCCTGAGTTTATACATGCATGTGGTTCGGATTAGGGGTGATCTGAAATTTTGAGTAGTAGAGCTGGCCTGTGATGGGGACCGGCCATCTGCCTTCTAATGGGACTGCATGCAGAGATGATCAGCACATACTGTCACTGGAGTCAATGATTTTGTTTTTCCATGACATAATCGAACACCCGCATGAATCCTTGTAGTATTCATCCCGGAACATTCATGAGGGCATGATATTTGCAATTCGCTGGTTTCGCCATATTTATGTTTACGAATGAGACGAGTGACAGAGGCTCATATGCTTTATTTATTGATCACCAATATGCTCTTGTATGTTGAATTCAAAACTAAATTTTGGACCATATGGTGGTAGCTAGGTTTCCTAGATGAGACAACCCTTTTTGAATGATACGAACCATTTTTCCAAAATTACGCGAACAGTTTTTCATTTCATTGTATCGACATTTTTAAAAGAAAAAAAGACATTTTTAAATATGACGTGAACATACTTTTGAAACACGTGAACATTTTTAAATGCTATGACCAAATGTTTTGAATGGCATGAATGTTTCTTACAAATTAAGCGAACAATGTTTTTACATTACATGATTTTTTTAATGCGAAAAAAAATATTTCTAATATTTTGAAATATAAAAAAATAAAAATAAAAAAAAATAGAAAAAGGAATAGAAATAAACGAACGAAATGTAACATCTACAGCCAAGACCTAGACACGCACAAAAATTCAAGCTTCGTGCGTGCGCTGCAAAGATGAGTGAGTCATTTTCCATGGCACACCATTATCTTCCCAAGTCTTGAGTGGATGTATGTAAAGTTTTGTATCGGAATTTGATGAACACGTCTGACGTTAGCTATCACATATCTATTCTTGAATGATTTGAACATGTTACATGCATGTTGATCTTAGAGACACGGAAGAAGAAATGGTTTGCATGAACCTATAATTCATTTGCCAAGAAACATCCAGGCTCATGTGACATCGTTATGGATTCAGTGGAAGCGTATCGTAGCAACATTGCATTGTCCAAAACATCAAGTGTAATTTGTGCTACTCTTAGCGCAACACATGTCGCACCATCTAGGTGTTCTTCTCACCACCTTACAAATACTCTGCTAACTAAAGCAAAATATTATTTACAAGTGAGACAAAAATATTTCTTAACTCAAGACCAAAATTAACCCATCGACACGATACATACCACGTACATGAGTTCAACCCAAGAGTGCATTAATTAAAATAACTAATATAAAGATCAAATTATTCTTCATGATAGTTGTACTTCTACCAAAGGAATTACATAACCACACGATATATACCGAAAAAGGGTTTCCCCCCGCTTTATATTATAAAGCAACCGACCAAGCATCCAACACAAGAGTACAAGTACCAATCAAGTCATCAAGTCATGCTGGGGGCACAGCGGAACAAGCCCCAAAAAGAAAGAAAAAGAGAGCTAATCCGGCTCGGGTGGGGGTGGCGGTGGAGGTAGTGCTAGCGAGAAGGCTGCTGCCGAGGATCGAAGGCCTGCAATGATGTTGTAAAGGATGTCCCGATCGCGCCGCTTGCTAAGCGGTCTCCAGAGCTGTAAGAAGCCACACATTTTATAGATAGCGTCAGTCGCACGGATGGGAATCACACGCTCGACGATAAGCTTATTGCGGATACACCACAGGGTCCAAGCAAGGGTCCCCAAAGCCACCCAAGTGGCGGCTTTCCGGGGGCTAGGGAGGCTAAAGGCCTCCCCAAACAGGTCCAGGAGGTTATCGTGGCACCAGTTGCCACCCACGACCTCCCGGAAGCAACTCCATAGGAATTGAGCTGCAGGGCAACGGAGAAAATGTGGTTGCAATCTTCCGGAACCAAACAAAGGGGGCAGAGGCCATCCCCAGGACCACTACGCTTGCGGACCTCCGTGCCCGAGGGTAGCCGGCCTCGAACCCACTACCAAAGGAATATGCGGATCTTCAGGGGGAGTTTGATTTCCCAAAGAACGGATAATTCCGCCGGTCCCGGAGTGGGGACAATCGCCTGATAAAGGGACCTAGTTGAGAAGCGGCCATTTGGCTCAAGATGCCAAGATAGCGTATCCGGCTCGAGGGAGGGGGAGCGGAGTGCAATACATTCGACTAGCTCGTCCCATTGTTCGCGTTCCCCCGCCCCGAAGGTACGGCGGAAGGCAACAACCCCCAAGTCCGCTAAGGCTACCGCAACCGATAGGAGTGGGCGGGTGCAGATCGAGAATAATGAAGGGAAGCGCTCCGCAAATGAGCGGGGCCCAGCCCACCTATCTAGCCAAAAGAGGGTACTTGCGCCATACCCTACAGAGATGGCGGTCCCAATGCGCAGGACAGGCATCAGACGGGTCACCGATTGCCAGAACTGGGACCCGCCTGATCTAGAGGCAAAAGCCAATGGTTGACCACGAAGGTACTTAGCGTGAATAATCTCTAGCCAGAGGCCGCCCTCCTCAGTCTGGATCCGCTAGAGCCATTTTGAGAGGAGGGCAATATTCATCCGCTTGGATGAGATGACCCCAAGACCACCCTGGTCTTTAGGCTTACAGATCTCAGACCACTTCACCATGTGGTATTTCTGTTTATTGTTCTCGCCAGCCCAGAAGAACCGGGAGAGGATTTTGGTTACCTCCTGATGGAGGGATTCATGTAAACTATAGAATCCCATGAGGTACGTCAGGAGGCTAATAAGGGAGGAGTTCATCAGGATCACTCTAGTGGCTTTGGATAGCCATCTCCCTTGCCAAGGCTCCATCCGCAGTTGGAGCCTGGCAACTATAGGGCGGAAGATAACCACACGATATATAAGATACCTGACCAGGAATAATATGTTGCCTCTAAGATGATCGTGATGTTTTTCTGGGTGGGAGTGTATTGACATAGCAAAGGCGGTAGGGGAATGCAGCGTGCACATCTCTAGCATGTTGATGATGTTGGCTAGGATACATATACCTAGATATTGTATTCTCGAAGTGTGGAGATGATATGCCACCACCATCTCGCTGAATTTTAGAAGGAGCGCATCCTTATATGGATTGAATCCAACAATAGTGCAACCCCACCACCAAACATCTTCTTCTGCAATTGTGCTATTATCAAATCCAATGAAGTTGCGCTCATCTGAGTTCCATGAGTACTCAGAACCATTGCTACTCTCGAGTTCTGCACGCTCATCGTTGTCGTGGCTATCTTGTCCTTGTTTCTCTCCACCTTGTTTCTCATCATCTCTATATTGCTCTTCTTCCTCTCCATCTTATGCCTTGTTATAATTATCTTCTTCCTTTTCCTTTACCTCCTTGCCTATCTCTTCCTCTACTTCCTAGTACTCACCCTCTTCAATCCGATCACCAAAATCATCATAGTTTTCCACGTTGTTGCCATGCTCAAATAGGCTAATTAAGTCTTTGCTGCTTTCGACCACCGCCCATGACATCCTTGGTTCCATCCCCGGTTGATCCCTCATATAATTCATGGTACGATCGTGCTCTTTAAGGTCGGCTTTATGTGCCAATGTCCATCCCAACTGATCGCCAGCCAACTCTGTCAGATCCCATACTTCAAGATGTAACTCGTTGATCACTGCGTAGCGGATCGCTCTGTCGTAGCTCCCCAAGTACCTCTCTAATGGTGCCCATTGATCCAATTCCTCACGTTTGAGAGAATGGCATGCGAGTTCAACTATGTCGTACGTCCCCTTTGAACAATGCAAGATCATGAGGACACCACTATGTCTTGCATATGAATACCCGTGGTGACAATGGGGTATTATATTGATTCACTTGAGATATTTTTTGGCACTCAACTCGCGGATTCCCGAGGTGACGTTGTGGTAATCGATGCATAGGGGTTGATGCATGTTTTCATCCTACTTTCTTCGGTAGAAATCTTGGGGCACTCTTTGAAGTTCTTTGTGTTGGATTGAATATTATGAATCTTAAGTTGTTTGATGCATAACGAATAATCAACTCACGGATACTTGTGGTGACATTGGAGTATCTAAGTGACATTAGAGTTGATTGACGCGTAACATATAGTGTTATTTTAGTACGAACTCTAGGGATGTTTGCGCCACTTATAGAGATGGCTCAATAGATTGATCGGAAATGATAACTTTGAGGTGGTTTGCTACCTACAACAATTTCATCTTATGTTCTCCGCTATTAATAAGAACTTTGAAGTGACTCTTTGTCGCACGTTGATGGATGGTTATATGATTCAATTATGTTAGCACTGTTGAGATATTGCACTAGTGGAATTATGAACCCTAGGCCTTGTTTCCAAGCATTGCAATAACGTTTGTGCTCACTTTTATTACTTGATACCTTGCTTTTTATTATTATTTTAGATTACAAAAACCTAATCTCACTAGTAGTAAAACGGCCATTTGTCCCGGTTCATAAGGCCCATTTGTCCCGGTTTTTGAACCGGGACTAAAGGGTCGTTACTAAAGCCCTAGGCCTTTAGTCCCGGTTCTTACACGAACCGGGACAGATGGGCCTCCACGTGGCCGGTGCGGCGAGCCCAGGCAGGAGGGCCTTTGGTCCCGGTTGGTGGCACCAACCGGGACCAATAGGCATCCACGCGTCAGCAGCTGGCAGGAGCTGAGGTTTTTGTTTTTTTTCTGAAAGGGGGTGGTTTAGGGGGTAATTTAGGGTGTGTTAGCTAGCTAATAGAGAGAAGTGTCCTTTCTTATCTCCATGCTTGGTTTACCAACGCTACTGTGATGCCTAAACATGGCTTAGATTAAAGTGAAGGCAACATGTGGTGCATGTCGAAAGTAATACTAATCCTAACTTGATCAAGTTTGGATTAGTACTACTTTTGACATGCACCACATGCATGTTGCCTTCACTTCAATCCAATCCATGTTCATTTCACCCACTGATATATAATAACTCTTCATGCTCGCATCATGCATCATCATAATAATACCTACTAATCATCATCATACAACTTCTACTCGTTATTAATAACAAGTCATACGATCATCATCCTCATAGTCATCGAACCAACCCTACTTAATTGTTCTTAGCACATGATCATCAGTATTAGGTAGGACCTAAATACCCTCTTTAAGGTAAAATAGCATAAAACAATATAGACCCTGACTCTCCATTCTGGAGAATGGAGATAATCCCGTCTCCAATTCTTGCGCTTCGCTTCCTTTTGCTTCCAAGAACCTCCTTACGACTGTCCATACATTTTTTTCCATTCTTTGATTTTCATGTCTCCACTTCTTTTAGAAATCCGGTATGGACAGTTGAGATTCGTAGGATGACTTGGCTGTATGTCAAAACATCAAGGCTACCATTCTGATACATCAAATGAGGCACACAATCCTCTGGGATTATCTGTTGAAAAACAGAGTAATAACTTCATAGTTAGCAATGATGTACTAGTTTTAGAAGTATGAAAAAGATGCACAGATGTCGTAATAGTAAAAAATCTTACTAGGGTATCTCCATAATAGTTTCCGTAGTTCAACACGTGCACTAGTGGCACGTATTGACCATAATGTTGAGGAGTTTGATTGTAGATATTGTAATTCTCAAGATCAGTACAAAATGCGATCAGATGATTTTTCTCCTGATAAGTTAATTCGGAGCCTTCAGTGTAGTAGGTTCTGTCTACCATCTTCCGCACATTCTTTGAAGAATGAAAATAAGCTGTCAATGGAAATAAGCTGTCAACTATTTTGAAATGAACAATATAAATTAGCACCTCCGGAAGGTAGCACCTCCCAATACCAGCCCGGCGGAGCCCAGCCCCGGACATGGCCCCTCTGATCAAGCCGGCCTCCTCCGCCGAGTCAACGACGAGGATGCGGGATAGGCATCGTCGACGTCGATGCGGGAATAATTGCTTGAACTAAAAAAATAAACTAGTTCTATTAATTTTCTTGCTAAAAATAAGCTACTTCTATAGTAAAATAAAGTAGTTTTATTAAATCAACTAGTTCAACTACTAAGCACTTACTATAAATAAAATAAAGTAGTACTTACTAAAAATAAACTACTTCTATAGTAAAATAAAGTAGTTCTATTAAATCAACTAGTTCAACTACTAAGCACTTACTATACATAAAATAAAGTAGTACTTATTAAAAATAAACTACTTCTATAGTAAAATAAAGTAGTTATATTAAATCAACTAGTTCAACTACTAAGCACTTACTATAAATAAAATAAAGTAGTACTTAATAAAAATAAACTACTTCTTTAGTAAAATAAAGTAGTTCTATTAAATCAGCTAGTTCAACTACTAAGCACTTACTATAAATAAAATAAAGTAGTACTTACTAAAAATAAACTACTTCTATAGTAAAATAAAGTAGTTATATTATATCAACTAGTTCAACTACTAAGCACTTACTATAAATAAAATAAAGTAGTACTTACTAAAAATAAACTACTTCTATAGTAAAATAAAGTAGTTCTATTAAATCAACTAGTTCAACTACTAAGCACTTACTATAAATAAAATAAAGTAGTACTTACTAAAAATAAACTACTTCTATAGTAAAATAAAGTAGTTCTATTAAATCAGCTAGTTCAACTACTAAGCACTTACTATAAATAAAATAAAGTAGTACTTACTAAAAATAAACTACTTCTATAGTAAAATAAAGTAGTTTTATTAAATCAACTAGTTCAACTACTAAGCACTTACTATAAATAAAATAAAGTAGTACTTACTAAAAATAAACTACTTCTATAGTAAAATAAAGTAGTTCTATTAAATCAGCTAGTTCAACTACTAAGCACTTACTATAAATAAAATAAAGTAGTACTTACTAAAAATAAACTACTTCTATAGTAAAATAAAGTAGTTTTTATTAAATCAACTAGTTCAACTACTAAGCACTTACTATAAATAAAATAAAGTAGTACTTACTAAAAATAAACTACTTCTATAGTAAAATAAAGTAGTTCTATTAAATCAGCTAGTTTAACTACTAAGCACTTACTATAAATAAAATAAAGTAGTACTTACTAAAAACAAACTACTTCTATAGTAAAATAAAGTAGTTTTATTAAATCAACTAGTTCAACTACTAAGCACTTAGTAAAAATCTTACTAGGGTATCTTAGTAAAAATCTAACCTTTAGTCCCGGTAGGTGCCACCAACCGGTAATAATGGGCTTTGAGGCATTAGTACCGGTTCATGGCACGAACCGGTACTAAAGGGCCCATTTTCAAACTCTACCCCCCCCCCCACGTGGACCGCCTTTTCAGTTTTAGAAAAAACAAAAGAAAATGATGGAAATGTCAAAAAAATAAAATAAAATAAGTTTCCCGTGTGATATATGGTCTAGTTGTTGGGAAAATTAACAAATATGAATTTCGACTTTATTTGCAAAATCCCTCTGGAATTTCTAAAAATGGGCATAACTTTCGCATACGAACTCGGATGAAAAAGTTTTTTATATGAAAAATCATCTACTCGAAAAGTTACATCCGAATTCAAAAAAATCCTCAAAAACCTAACAGAAAAAAAGTTATGGGGCTTTTAAGATCTGGAGAGGCAAAAAAATTCAAAAAAATTCAAATTGTGGTCAAACTGTGGTCAAACAATGGTCAAACTAATTATTCTAGAATATTAGTGTTACTAAATAATTATTTCAGCTTTTTTGAATTTTGGTCAAATCTGGTCAAACTATGGTCAAACTGTGGTCAAACAGTGGTCAAACAATGGTCAAACTAATTATTCCAGAAATTTTAGTGTTACTAAATAATTATTGTTTTTTAAAACAATAGTTTCAAACTCAAACAGTGAAATGTGTCACTTCATGCTCAAGCTAAATTCCTGAGGGTTAATAGAATTGACATCTTACTATTGTCAGGAAAACAACAAGTGCAGACTTGGAAACGAGGGAGAACAGAACCCGGAAGTTAAGCGTGCTCAGGCTGGAGTTGTGAGAGGATGGGTGACCGTCCGGGAAGTTAGATGATTTGGAATGATGAGGGGTGATTAGAGATTAGAGGATAAATTGAGCAGTGATGAGGGGTGGTGATTAGAGATTAGAGGTTAAAATAATTTAGAAGTTTGAAAATCAAAAAAAAAATTTAAAAAAATCGCAAAAAAAATTTTCGAAAAAAAAATCATAAGGTGGAGCTCCACGTGGCCGCGGCCTTTAGTCCCGGTTCGTGTAAGAACCGGGACTAAAGGGGGGAGGCATTAGTAACGACCCTTTAGTCCCGGTTCAAAAACCGGGACTAAAGGCCCTTACCAACCGGGACAAAAGCCCCCTTTTCTACTGGTGTCCTCTCCCCCCTCATCACATGTCCGAGGAGAAGAAGAAAAAAAAGGAGAAGAAGAAGGAATAGAGGAGAAGAAGAAAAAATAGATTTTAATATTTTTTTTCTTCTCATCTATTCCTTCTCCTTCTCCTCTTTTTTACTTCTTCTTCCTCTTCTTATTTTTCTTCTTCTTCCTTCTTCCTCTTTTCTTCTTTCCTTAATTTCCTTCCTCGACGACCCTAACCCTAAACAGTACAACTAACTACAACGACTTCGCTTGCATACATATGAACAAATATGATCGATCATCTATGAACAATATAAAAACATCATATGATATATGAACAAAAAAAATCACATATATGAACAAAAAATCATCTAATCATATAATTTTTACGGCGGCCACGGCGGCGGCGGCGGGGGACAGGGCAGGGGCGCGGGGGCCGGGGCTCACTGGGGGCGGCATCGGCGACGACGTCGGGGCAGGGGCGACACGGACCGGGGCGGTGACGGCGCGGGGCGGCGCGACGACGGCGTCGGGGCAAGGGGCGACGCGTCAACAGCGTCAGGGCAGGGGTGGCTTGCGGGGACGGTGTTGGGGCAGGGGGCGGCGGCGCGGCGACGACGTCGGGGCAGGGGCGCGCGCGGCGATGGCGTCGGGGCAGGGGAGTGCGCGGCGACGGCGTCGGGGCAGTGGGAAGAAGAACTGAACCAAAAATTTCACAAGTGTGGCTTATATAGACAGACCTTTGGTCCCGGTTCGTGGCAGCAACCGGGACCAAAGCTCCCCTTTAGTCCCAGTTGGAGCCACCAACCGGGACCAAAGGTCGCTTTTCAGCAGCCCAAAGGGCGGGAAACAGAGGCCTTTGGTCCCGGTTGGTGGCACAAACCAGGACTAAAGGGTGGGCATTGGTACCGGTTGGTGGCATGAACCGGTACCAATGTACGCCTTTAGTACCGGTTGGTGGCACCAACCGGGACTAAAGGCCTTGTGCTGCCCGCATCGCGGCACGAAACTTTAGTCCCACCTCGCTAGCTGAGGGAGCTCGAGAGTGGTTTATAAGCCCCACTCCCGCTGCCCTCTGAAGCTCCTCTCAAATGCAGGCTTTCGGGCCTAAACACACTGTATCTGTCTGTGGGCCTAATGGGCCTTCTACGGGCCTGAATCCTGGCCCATAGGTGGGTTTCTAGTCGTATTCAGGCCGTGGTGGCCCAGTAGGTGACATTTTTTTCCATTTTCTTCTTTTCTTTGTTGCTTTATTTTTTTTATTTTTTTCTACTTACAACAAAATACTTACTGTTGCTATTTTTATTTATTTTATTTTATTATAATTTATTTTATTTTATTTTGCTTTATTTTGTTTCTACTTATTTATTTGAGTTAAATGCACTGGAGGTCCTAATTTTTTTTTGGGGTGTCACTTTAGTCCTAATTCTTCCAAAATGCACCTTTAGGTCTTAATTCTTTAGTAAGTGGTTCACCCGAGGTCCTTTTTTCACGAGCGCTCGCTAATCTGCCCGCGCGGCGCGTTGATCCACGCCACGTCAACAAAGGGCCTAATCGCTTGGCGGAAAAAATACATGAGAGGTCCTAAAAGTTTCTGGGCGGTGCCACTTTAGTCCTACTTCTTTCAAAATGCACGTTTAGGTCCTAATTCTATAGTAAGTGGTTCAACCGAGGTTTTTTGCATGATCGCTCGCTGACCTGCTCGGTTGCGTGCTAACCCATGCCACGTTGACTTAGGGTCAATAGCAGATGAGGAACATTGAAAAAAACTATTTTTTTGGCCGCTATCGTCCCGTAGCTATGTGATTTCCTCCACTATACCACAATCACTAGCTATAGGCATTGATTTAGTTCAGTCTGCACTGATTCATTAAGTTTCTCAAACTGCTTCCCTTATTTGAGGTTAGGTGGTAGGAGCTTGTGGAGGAGGCGGCGCTGACGATGATGATGTGATGCTTCTCTTTGTCACCCGCTTCCCTGTCGAGGGGCTTGCTATCCCAGCCATGGCAACGGTGTGGGCACGAGAGAGAGAGAGAGAGAGGATTTCGGTAGGGGTTGGGAAATGTGAAGAGGGGGGGTTACAAGGGGCTTTCTGTAAAAAAAGAGCAACCTCAGCAACCTCTAAGTTGACGTGGTGTGGCTCAACACCTCACGCAAGCAGGTCAGCAACCGCTCGTGCAAAAAAGGACCTCGGGTGAACCAATTACTATAGAATTAGGACCTAAATGTCCATTTTGAAAAAAGTAGGACTAAAATGACACTGCCCAGAAACTTTTAGGACGTTTCTCGCCTGGCGGCTGGGCCCTCTGTCGATGTGGCATGGGTCAACGCGCCATGCAGGCAAGTCAATGAGTGCTCGTGAAAAAAGGACCTCGGGATGAACCACTTACTAAAGAATTAGGACCTAAATATGCATCTTGTAAGAATTAGGACTAAAGTGACATCCCACAAAACTTTTAGGACCTCCAGTGCGTTTAACTCTATTTATTTTATTTTATTTTATTATAGTTTATTTTGTTTTATTTTATTTGGTTTTATATTCTTTCTACTTATTTATTTTATAAAAGTTTATTTTATTTTATTTTATTTTGTTTCTACTTATTTATTTAATTTTGTTTCTACTTATTTATAAAAGTTTATTTTGTTTATACTTATTTATTTTATTTTATTTTTTGCTTTTTGTATTTATTTTATGAAAATTCTTTTTGCTTTTAATGTTTTGAACAGAAAATACTTTGATAATTTTAGTTGCATAAATTATATATAATTTTAGTTTCAATAATACTAGAGGTTTATAAAGCTTTTTAGTTGATTCCTTTAGTACCGATTCTAAGGTTGTTATCGGGGAGGGGGTTATATCGACAACGACAACATACATACGTGGGAAAATAATGTTATCAGGGAGGGGGTATATCGACCCCCCTCGTGTGGAAGTGATCGGGAGGGGGTATATCGACAACGACATACCCGATAAAAAATAAACTACGGACAATCTGTTTCGAGATATCAAGGTTTCATACGGAAACTCGTCTGTTACAACAGGCATTTCAAATGAACTACGAAAAGGTTGAAAGTTGGCATGGTATCATCATAATAGTTGTGGAGAGAAAGTCTTCACTTTTTGTTCGCTTGTGTCCTTTGCTTATTGCGCCGTAACCATGGATAATCTTCATCGTTTATCAGGATGCTTGGGTCAGCCTTGACTTTGAAGGGAGGAATTTCATGAAACTTTTCATAATCTTCGGACATGTCTGTCTTGCCCTCCACTCCCACGATGTCCCTTTTTCCTGAAAGAACTATGTGGCGCTTTGGCTCATCGTATGATGTGTTCGCTTCCTTATCTTTTCTTTTTCTCGGTTTGGTAGACATGTCCTTCACATAGATAACCTGTACCACATCATTGGCTAGGACGAACGGTTCGTCAGTGTACCCAAGATTGTTCAGATCCACTGTTGTCATTCCGTACTGTGGGTCTACCTGTATCCCGCCTCCTGACAGATTGACCCATTTGCACTTAAACAAAGGGACCTTAAAATCATGTCTGTAGTCAAGTTCCCATATGTCCAGTATGTAACCATAATTATGTTTCCTTTCCCCTCTTGGTTGCTGCATCAAAGCGGACTCCGCTGTTTTGGTTGGTGCTCTTTTGATCTTGGGCGATCGTGTAAAATGTATTCCCGTTTATGTCGTATCCTTTGTAAGACAGTACAGTCGAAGATGGTCCCCTGGACAACGAGTACAGCTCATCACAAACAGTGTTGTCACCTCTGAGACGTGTTTCCAACCAACTGCTGAAACTCCTGATGTGTTCACATGTAATCCAGTCGTCACACTGCTCCGGGTGTTTGGAGCGCAGACTGTTTTTGTGTTCATCGACATACGGGGTCACCAAGGTAGAGTTCTGTAGGACTGTGTAGTGTGCTTGAGACCAAGAATGCCCGTCCCTGCATATTATTGAGTCCCCTCCAAGCGCGCCCTTTCCAGTCAGTCTTCCCTCATACCGCGATTTAGGGAGACCTATCTTCTTAAGGACAGGAATGAAGTCAACACAAAACCTAATGACATCCTCTGTTTGATGGCCCATGGAGATGCTTCCTTCTGTCCTAGCGCGGTTACGGACATATTTCTTTAGGACTCCCATGAACCTCTCAAAGGGGTACATATTGTGTAGAAATACGGGGCCTAGAATGACAATCTCGTCGACTAGATGAACTAGAACGTGCGTCATGATATTGAAGAAGGATGGTGGGAACACCAGCTCGAAACTGACAAGACATTGCACCACATCACTCCTTAGCCTTGGTATGATTTCTGGATCGATCACCTTCTGAGAGATTGCATTGAGGAATGCACATAGCTTCACAATGGCTAATCGGACGTTTTCCGGTAGAAGCCCCCTCAATGCAACCGAAAGTAGTTGCGTCATAATCACATGGCAGTCATGAGACTTTAGGTTCTGGAACTTTTTCTCTGGCATATTTATTATTCCCTTTATATTCGACGAGAAGCCAGTCGGGACCTTCATACTGAGCAGGCATTCAAAGAAGATTTTCTTCTCTTCTTTGGTAAGAGCGTAGCTGGCAGGACCTTCATACTGCTTTGGAGGCATGCCGTCTTTTTCGTGCAAACGTTGCAGGTCCTCCCGTGCCTCAGCTGTATCTTTTGTCTTCCCATACACGCCCAAGAAGCCTAGCAGGTTCACGCAAAGGTTCTTCGTCACGTGCATCACGTCGATTGAAGAGCGGACCTCTAGGTCTTTCCAGTAGGGTAGGTCCCAAAATATAGATTTCTTCTTCCACATGGGTGCGCGTCCCTCAGCGTCATTCAGAACAGCTAGTCCGCCGGGACCCTTTCCAAAGATTACGTGTAAATCATTGACCATAGCAAGTACGTGATCACCGGTACACATGACGGGCTTCTTCCGGTGATTTGCCTCGCCTTTTAAATGCTTGCTTTTCTTTCGACATTGATGGTTGGTCGGAAGAAATCGACGATGGCCCAGGTACACATTCTTCCTGCATTTTTCCAGGTATATACTTTCGGTGTCAGCTAAAAACAGTGCGTGCATGCGTGGTATCCCTTGTTTGTCTGTCCTGAAAGGTTACTAAGAGCGGGGCAATCGTTGATGGTTACAAACAGCAACGCGTGCAGGTTAAATTCCTCCTGTTTGTGCTCATCCCACACACGTACACCGTTTCCATTCCACAGCTGTAAAAGTTCTTCAACTAATGGCCTTAGGTACACATCAATGTCGTTGCCGGGTTGCTTAGGGCCTTGGATGAGAACTGGCATCATAATGAACTTCTGCTTCATGCACATCCAAGGAGGAAGGTTATACATACATAGAGTCACGGGCTTAAACCAAACCATACGTTCCTTGGGTCACCTACAAACTCAGCCCAGTACCGTCTCTTGATTTTTCTCCACTGCGACCCGTCAGCGGATGCTCTCAACTTCCCGTCTTTCTTACGTCCCTCACTGTGCCATCACATCAACTTGGCATGCTCTTTGTTTCTGAACAGTCGTTTCAACCGTGGTATTATAGGAGCATACCACATCACCTTCGCAGGAACCCTCTTCCCGCGGGGCTCGCCGTCAACATCACCAGGGTCATCTCGTCTGATCTTATACCGCAATGCACCGCATACCGGGCATGCGTTCAAATCCTCATACGCACCAAGGTAGAGGATGCAGTCATTAGGGCATGCATGTATCTTCTGCACCTCCAATCCTAGAGGGCATACGACCTTCTTTGCTGCGTACGTACTGTCGGGCAATTCGTTATCCTTTGGAAGCTTCTTCTTCAATATTTTCAGTAGCTTCTCAAATCCTTTGTCAGGCATAGCATTCTCTGCCTTCCCTTGCAGCAATTCCAGTACGGTACCGAGCTTTGTGTTGCCATCTTCGCAATTGGGGTACAACCCTTTTTTGTGATCCTCTAACATGCGATCGGACTTCAGCTTCTCCTTTTGACTTTCATATTTTGTCCTTGCATCGACAATGACCCGGCGGAGATCATCATCATCGGGCACATCGTCTGGTTCCTCTTGATCTTCAGCAGCTTCCCCCATTGCAGCATCACCGTATTCAGGGGGCGCATAGTTGTCATCGTCCTCTTCTTCTTTGTTGTCTTCCATCATAACCCCTATTTCTCCGTGCCTCGTCCAAACATTATGGTGTGGCATGAAACCCTTGTAAAGCAGGTGGGTGTGAAGGATTTTCCGGTCAGAGTAACACTTCGTATCCCCACATTTAGGGCATGGACAACACATAAAACCATTCTGCTTGTTTGCCTCAGCCACTTCGAGAAAATTATGCACGCGCTTAATGTACTCCGAGGTGTGTCTGTCACCGTACATCCATTGTCGGTTCATCTGCGTGCATTATATATAATTATGTGTGTCAAAAGTAAGAAAATTAGACAAGTATCTATCTAAAGTAAGAATTTTTTCTTTTAGAAAGAAGATAAGAACAAGAGGCTCACCACGATGGTGCCGGCGACGAGATCGGCGCGGGCGATCGACGGCGGTGAAGACCGGGACGGGGCGTGGCAGACCGCTAAACCTAGACAAATCTAGGGAAAAATGGAGCTCGGAGGTCGAGCTTCGAGAGGAGAAAGCTTAACTAGTGTGGCTCGGGCATTTCATCGAACACCTCATGTGCATAGGAGGTGAGCTAGAGCACACAAATGCCCTCCCCTCGCCGGCCAGAAAAAACAGAGCACTTTGGAGTGCTCTGCCGCGGCGATGCATGGGGTATATATAGGCAACTTATTTGTCCCGGTTCGTGGCTGGAACCGGGGCTACAGCTACCCCTTCTGTCCCGGTTCGAGTCACAAACCGGGATCAATGGCTGTGGGCCAGGAGCGCGGCCCATTGGTCCCGGTTCGTGCCTAGAACCAGGACAAATGTGTCCAGACGAACCGGGACCAATGCCCACGGGGCCCCGGCCGGCCCCCTGGGCTCATGAACCGGGACGAATGCCCCCCATGGGTCCCGGTTCGTGCAGAACCGGGACTAATGGGCTGGCCAGGCCCGAACCAAAGCCCTGTTTTCTACTAGTGTCTACTATACATACTACACTTGTATCACCATCTTTTTGCCGAACTAGTGCACTTATAGAATTTACCATTGTATTGGGTGTGTTGGGGACACAAGATATTGCTTGTATTTGATTGTAGGGTTGTTTGAGAGAGACCATCTTCATCCTACACCTCCCATGAATTGATAATCTTAGGTCATCCACTTGAGGGAAATTCTTGTTGTCTTACAAAACTCTGCTCCTGGAGGCCCAACAGAGTCTACAAGAATAAAGTTGTGTAGTAGACATCAGTCGCGCCACACGCGGTAGATGCACCGTGACACGGGGAGGGCGCAGCCAGGGAGGAGTCGGAGGTCATGAGGAGGAGTTCGCTGGGGAGGCAGTCGCCGTTGGAATTCATGATGCTGGTTGGCGACCTTGGTTGGAAGACAGAGAGGAATAATATAGGATCTAGCGATCGTTAAGGAGAAAGAATCGTGTTATTTGTTGGCGTAAATTATAAGCGGCGTAGTTTCTCTCTATACGAATTGTAATCATAGTGAGATCAACATACTTTGCGGAGTGGCACATCCAATATGGACATATAAAATATCAGGAGAAAATACAGCCGGACCCTCATGGAATTCACCAATATGGGGGGACTCTCTGGAGCTTAAGCTGTCCTACCAAGGTTAATTTTTTCTCTGATAAACTTTGTTAGGCTCGCTACCGTGTATGGTGACTTTGGCTAACAGACATATAAATGTCAGTGGGCAATGTCCTACATGCGGTATAGGAGGGGAGAATTCCAAGCACCTGTTATTCACTTGTGCAAAAGCGGAAGACGTATGACAGTTACTGGGGTTTGGACGGAAGATCCATCCGTAGAGATTGTTGATACTCTTGTAAAAAAACTATGATGATCACCTTGCAATAAAGAGTATTTTGTTGTCAGAAAATAAAAAAATTGTAATCTTATTAGGAATCAATACCTGCCTTGTATGGCGCCACGTTCATGAGCTGATCACAAGATCCGATCTAACAAACTTGGACGCCACTCTAACAAAATGCAGAGCCAAACTCTAACAAACTTGGACGGCACGTTCACCATTCCCGATCTCGGCATATGCTTATTTTGCTAAGGGCAGTTATGGCAGATCTTCGCGGAAAAGATCGAATCTTCATATTATAATTGTATATCAAGGACATATGTATCTAAAAAAATGATATATGTGCTGCAGCTACACACAATTTGTTGCTTCTAATCATAGTGCATATCCAATCAATTCAACGAGCACAAATTCATTTATTCTCCTCGTGGTTTCTTGCACGTATCAAGTCGTGGGCGCCATGGACACCGTGGCCCATCGCCAGGAAGCTGAATAAGCTCGGCAAAACTAAAAAAATGTCTTTGACATTATGACATCTGATATGAGGCTCTGATCGATTGAGGGGGTATTTGGTTCAGGGACATTTTAGTCCCAGAGACTAGAAAAAGTCCCTAGAAATCAAACGGGAGGGACTTTTTCTACAGGGACTAGAAAAAGACTCTACTATAGAGTCTTTTTTGATTAGTCCCTGGGACTAGAAAAAGTTTTAGGACTTCTGAACCAAACACCCCCTGAGTGCAGAGAAATGCAATTACTTTGTGTACTATACTAGAATTACGTCGGATAAAATAGGATCAGTGTATGTCAAGCCTCCCACTTTTCCTGGTTTTATACATGCATGATCTTAATGGTGGAGCAGTAGTAGGGACCTGATTGGCCAGTGACAGGGACTCGCTATCTACGTTCTGATGGGACTCCGTGCATAATCTCGGTGAACTCAATGCTTTTGTTTTCAATGACACAGTTAAACACCATGTGCATTCCTGTTCATCCCTACTCCGGCCCCATTTGACCGGACTGAGGCATTCTACATGCCCTATTTCAACACTTTCTTCGCCGAGGCAGCGATTTGCCTCACAGATTGCGGCCATATCACGATATTCTGCTCTGCATCGACGACTCTCTGACCGGCCGATGCTTCTACAAGCTCCAAAGTTTCAACAAGTTTACTTCACTTACAGCATACAACCGGACGTCCCATATCCGTCTCAAACGCCGGGCGGCCTGCCCGGACACTGTCGGCACAGAAAAAAGCCACCCGACCGGCCGTCCCAAACGCAGCCCAAACGTCAGGGCTGACCGGCAACCCCCATACCGAGCTCATATGTGGGTCGGATATGGCTGAATCTGGCCCATTATGGCCCACCCGACCCCGCATATATTTAGCCCTATCCGCACTCCGGACCAAACCCTAACCACCCCAGTCCACTCCACTCCCTCCGCCCCTAGCTCCTCTTCGGCGAACTCCGGCCTTCTTCGTCATGGCGGGCATTGGAACCGACTACAAGATGTCCACATCCGTGGACTGGAACCTTATCTGATGCGGGGTGGAGGAGGAGATGACCGTCCGCACGGCTCTCCGTCGCTCCCAAGAGGAGTGCGCCCACCCAGAGTCGGAACCGATCCGGCGGGAATCCAATCGTGCGCTCAAATGGCACATGGATTCGCCGGGGCTGGTGGCTCTAGGCGCATGACGGCAGCCTCGCCGGAAGCAGTGACGACCCCATGGTGGTGCAACCCCGGTCTGGCGGTAGAACCCCTTAGGTGGCGCCTCATCCCGCGGTGTTGGGCGCCAAAACGTTGGCTAACACCACCATGGTTTACGGCCAAACCGGCCAAGAGGCGCGGCGTGCCCGTCGTGCGAGGCAAAGGGCGCGGGACGCTGCAGCAGCCCTTGAGGCAGAGCCGGTGGGTACACCGGCTTGGACAGCAACGAGGAAGCCCTCTGTGCCGGCATTTCCGAGTAGCGGCAAAGGAAGAGGACGCTCGCCCTCGCAAGGTAGAAACACCAGGTAGTCCGTGACATTGCCGGATTGCCACCCAAAGAGGAGAAGGAGGAGGACGACGATGGATCGGACAGTTTCCGCAGTGAATAGACCCGCCTCGATCCATTTTCGTCTTCGACTGCTACTTCAGCAAGGAAGACGACAAGGCAAGGGCATCCATGGATGAACGTCTTCCATTGTCGTTTCATTCTTAGTTAGTAGAACATGTCAATTTTTGGTACTCCGATGACATGTGTGTGTTGAACTACTATATAAGTTAACGTTGCATGAGACTAGTATAGATCTGAGGATTTGGTTTGAGCAAGCCAGCTGTGGAGGCGGACTTTTGATGTGTGCCCAGTCACTGTCCATGGGTGGGTCCGTGGACGTAAGGGGTTGGATTTGGCAACTCCGGTTGTAGATGCTCTTAGACAGAGGCCCAAAGGCGGAAGCGACCTTTGCTCACGGCGTGATGCCGGTGAATTTAAACAAGACTTCTGCATGGCCTTTGGCCTTTTCGCAAACAACAAGATGGGACTTAGACAATGGGATGCTCTTCCACTGATCCTTGTTTGTTGTGAATGGCATGTTGGCGTTTCTAATAAATAGAGCTAAGAAGGACAATTGTGGTCTTATCCCACATTTTGTGGTTGAGGCTTGTCTATCCTACAATGTGCCGATGGCAAGATTCTTTTTATGAAAAACGACTTGGCTCAAGTAGCTAATATGAATCATATCCTTAATGTATTCGAAGAGCTCTCCGGTTTGAAGATTAATTTACATAAGAACGAGTTTTATTGTTTTGGAAAAGCTAAGGAGCTTGAACATGAGTATTTGCAACTTTTTGTCCTAGGGTGGGTTCACTCCCCTTTAAGTACTTTGGTATCCCGATACACCACTGAAAGCTTTGCAACGCAGGCTATCGAAGACCGTTGCGAGTTAGTAATAGGCGACCAAAAAAATCTTTCTTATGGTGGGTGCCTAGTCTTGATTAACATCGTACCGAGTAGTCTCCCCATCTCTATGGTATCCTTTTTGGAGATCCTCAAGCAGGTTTAGGAGATGCAATATTATTATTGCACCCAATTCTTTTGGCACTTGGATGAGCACAAGCTAAAGTACTGGTTAACATGGTGGGAGATCTTATGTATTCCTCAATACCAGGGTGGCCTAGGGATTCATGATCTAAAAGTAAAGAATATGTGTCTTTATGAGCAAATGGATGTTTAAGCTGCTAACTGTGGGAGAGTATAATATCCTCTATGAGGTAACAAGTATTTGGAACAAAACCCACTCACGTTTGTTAAAGAAAACTAATGGACTCCCACTTTTGGAAGGGACTCATGAAGGTCAAAGATGCTTTTGTTCAATTTGGGTCCTTTTGTGTCGGTAATGGACAATCAATTAGATTGTAGGAGAACAGGTGGATCAGGGATAAACTCTTTCAGTTAGGTACCCCAGTTAATTGATATTGTTTGTCATAAGGATGCCACTATTTCTGCGATTATTAATTAGAGTACACAAAATCCTCTCCTTGTTAAACATTTAGCCTATTGGAATGAGATCATCCTAATGGTTGCGGATGTCCAGATAACTATGGACTGAGACCTTTTCAAATGGGATCTTCACACTTTTCATTTTTTTTTCCATTGCACTCAATGTATTCAGTTTTAATGGGAGACGTTCCATGTTTAGGTCTAAAGGATTGTGGAGTCTTGAATTACCGTCAAAATTAAAGGTTTTTCTTTGGTCTCTCCTCAGTTACACTCCCTCCGTAAATAAATATAAGAGCATTTAGATCATTAAGTATAAAGTGATCTAAGCGCTCTTATATTTATTTACAGAGGGAGTACTAACTAAGGATGGAATGGTTAAACGATTGTGGAAGTAGGGTACTCATTGTAGATTCTATTATAAACATGGAACTACTCAACATTTCCTTGTCAATTGTAGTGTGACACGTATTGCATAGCAAGTTGTTTTTTACCATGATTTTTCCTTGCGAGACCTAAGTTTGTTATTTGTAATAAACAATGTAATAAGGTTAGCTATATGCACCTAAGAATTCTAAGATATATTTTACTCCCTCCGTTCCTACATATAAGCCTTTTTAGAGATTCCAATACGGACTACATACGAAGCAAAATGAGTAAATCTACACTCTAAAATACACAAGCATACACCCACATCTATGAACGCCAGCGGGCACACTCTACCCCTATGAGCACCTCAGAGAGATTGAACTGGCATAGCATCTTGAGATTTTACGAAGTCACCACAGACGCCCCGCAGTCGACGGGAACGTCTCCTCATATGTAGTCCGTATTAAAATCTCTAAAAAGACATATACTATTTAGAAACAGAGGGAGCACATGTTAGTCCAAACTAACAAGAATTCTACCCAGCTGCCATTTTTGTACCAGCATGAATTTATTATACTATACACGGATGTTGACATATGTGAATGTCTAAGCTAGCATTTGAAGAAAATAATTAGGTCTATTAGTCCAAACTAACAGGAATTCTACCCAGCTGCCATTTTTGTACCAGCATGAGTTTATTATACTATACACGGATGTTGACATATGTGAATGTCTAAGCTAGCATTTGAAGAAAATAATTAGGTCTATTAGTCCAAACTATAACAAGAATTCTACCCAGCTGCCATTTTTGTACCAGCATGAATTTATTATACTATACATGGATGTTCACATATCTGAATGTCTAAGCTAGTATTTGAAGAAAATAATTAGGTCTATTAATTCTCTTATCCCTGAAGTCCTGGTTTAGCCTAGTTGAGAACATAATTAAATACCATTGACGCCGCTCCTTGTGTTCTAGTGGTTCTCTCTCCAATCTATCCAGCTCCCAATTCCTAGGTGTGCTAGTGCTCAAACCGTTGGGCTGAACACGCTGCCCGCCAGCATGGAGCAACCGGCGTACTGCCTCTGCCTCTTCTTGGCTCTCCTCCTCCCTCTCCTGCTCCTCCTCAAGCTGTATAGGAGGAATCATGGCGCCCGCTATGGCGGCGTGTGTCTGCCGCCCGGCCCGTGGCAGCTGCCGGTCATCGGTAGCTTGCACCACCTGGCCGGAAACCCTCTCGCGCACCGGGTCATGGCCGACCTCGCGCGCCGGCTTGACGCGCCGCTCATGTACCTCAAGCTCGGCGAGGTCCCCGTCGTCGTGGCCACGTCCCGGGAGGCCGCTCGCGAGATCATGCGGACGCACGACGCCGTCTTCGCGTCGCGGCCGTGGAGCTCCACCTTCAAGTCCTATGAGATGGACGGGCAAGGGCTGATATTCGCGCGGTACGGCGCCCTGTGGCGGCAGCTCCGCAAGATTTGTGTCATGCAGCTGCTCAGCCCGCGACGCGTCCAGTCTTTCCGCCGCATCAGGGAGGAGGAGGTCGCACGGCTCGTGGCCGCCGTCGCAGCCACGCCGCCCGGCGAGCTCGTGAACGTCAGCCAGCGGATCGCTGTGCTCATCACTGACTCCGCGATACGCGCCATGATAGGTGACAGGTTCAAGAAACGTGAGGAGTTTTTGCAGGCCATCGACGAGGCGGTCAAGCTCTTCTCTGGGTTCTTCAACCTTGGCGACCTATTCCCCTCGTCGAGGCTCGCGAGCTTCATCGGTGGCACGGCGCGGCTTGCCCAGGAGAACAGCCGCAAGTGTTCGGAGCTCATGGAGTACGTGATCAACCAGCACGAGGATCAGAGTTCCGTGGAGGAACAAGAGGACCTAGTGGACGTGCTCTTGAGGATACGGAAGGAAGGTGGCCTCGAGGTGCCTCTCACCATGGGAACCATTAAAACCGTTATCTTCGTAAGTGTGTTTTTTTTCTTTGGGTGTGAATAGATCTCAGTTGACTAAGAAGTCTCAATCAAGCCAGAAAACATAAAAAAAGAAGAAAGAAAAAGGATTTAAAAAGTACTCCCTCCGTTCCAAAATATATGACTCAACTTTGTACTAACTTTAGTACAAAGTTAGTACGAAGTTGGGTCATCTATTTTAGAATGGAGGAAGTATTTTACACAGATCTTGATGCAAGATCTAACAAATATAGCATCGACTGAAACTTTGTTAAGTCTCAGTCGACTGAGATTTAGCAATCCTGTATTTCTATTCATAATTGGATTTCCTCTTGTCTCAAATAGCCATATTGACTAGATACAAAAGCCAAGAGTTCACATCCGACATGTGCATAACATGATCCACACAGTTCAACCACTTCGTAGCTAGTTTCAATTTTCAAGTTCCATGTAGGCCCATATTATTATTAGTACTCCCGTCACTTTCAACTCAAGATTTCCCATTTGATTTGTTGAAACTCCATTGGGCACTCGATCTCTCATTGATACATGGCGGTCACATATCACATCGAGTGACAAAATCCCAAGCGCCAATATACTCTCCCCATCCTAATTTACTTGACGCACACTCATTTTAACATTCAACTTTGATCAATATAATAGAATGTTGATTACGTGTCACAACAATTATATCCATAAATTCATAAAGTTTGGAACCGTATATATTTTATATAGCATATTACTTATATTTTATTAATCTAATTGATGGTCAAAATTGAATCACAGAAAAACAAGGATGTTGTGCAAATAGGGATGGATGGAGTAGTTACTTCTAGGTTACCTTCCTAAATTGTCTATACTGGCTTCTTTGTAGGATCTGTTTGGTGCTGGGAGCGAGACCTCAGCGACAACACTCCAATGGGCAATGTCAGAGCTAATGAGGCACCCAAACGTGATGCGAAAAGCACAGGCCGAAGTGCGCAGTAATTGCCAAGGAAAGCACAAGTTAACCGAGGATGACTTGGCTGATCTCAAGTACCTCCAACTCATCATCAAGGAGACACTGAGGTTGCATCCAGCTGCACCATTGCTTATCCCCAGGGAGGCTTCGGAGCCTTGCAAAATCCTTGGGTACGACGTACCTAAGGGCATTATGGTGTTGGTGAATGCGTGGGCAATTGGCAGAGACCGTAAGCACTGGGAAGACCCTGATGAGTTCAAGCCAGAGAGGTTTGAGTCTGGCATGGTTGATTTCAAAGGATCAAACTTTGAGTACATACCATTTGGGGCGGGACGAAGGATGTGCCCTGGAATGATATTTGCACAAGCGAGCATGGAGATCGTGCTTGCCACTCTCCTCTACCACTTCGACTGGGAGCTCCCTGCTGGAGATAAGCCAGGGAACATGGACATGAATGAGGAGATGGGCATCACAGTTTGACGTAAGAAAGACTTATGGTTGCACGTCACCGTTCGTGTGCCACCGATTTGATTGACAAATGCACTGAGACATGATCATGAATTTTCATGTACTATGGGGGAATAAGTTGAACTATGGAATAGTGGACCGTGGCCATATCAGTTTTTGATTTCATGGTAGCCCAATCATGTAATGAGTGTGGAATATCTTACATTGTGTACAGAGAGAATAGTACACAATATGTCGTGAAATTGCTTAAGCAATATGAGATGGTTGTTGATATTCCATATGCTCAATCAACCTAGACAATGAGGTTTGAATTCATGACTAGATAATGCAATCTGAATATCAGAAAAAAAGATAATAGAATCTGAATTGAGAATATAGATTAAATATGGTTAAAAAAATAAGGTGTGTTCCTAACAGATTATCTTAGTTAGAAGAAAGACTAAAACAAAGAGATATTCAAGCTAAACAACTAAGGATACAAATATGCTAGGCCATAAAACAGTGATCAACACATAATAATGCAATTCATGTAGGCAAAATTTAACGTAACAAGATAAGACAAAGATAATCAAGCTAAACAAGTGTAGATATAATGCAAATCAATAGGGCATATCATACCAATAGCACACACAATGCAGTTTGGCTAAAGCATATCATGCAATTAGAAAATAATATAATGGCTATAACTTGCATCACATTAGGTGTGTTTGCGAGGTTGGAGTACGATTTTCCACTAGGAAGGTCAAGGCACAACGAGGCCGCAACACCATTGGTAGTCATAGAAATGAGTGGATTTAACACCCATATTTTCTGTATGTTAAACTTGATATTCTCATATATTGTTTGTTACTATCACTTCAACTTGCCAGATCACTAATAATTGCATAGAGCATACATTTCCTTGTTTTAATGCTTTGCTACAGATATGGATGTAATCTAGAGGAAATAAAGACATAATAAGGAAACACTTAAAAGAGGATCATTTTCATCTATACCAATATAAAAAGACCCAAAGGGGCAGATCCAACTGATCTTGGCCATCGAACTAAGTCAATCCAACGACCTAGACTGCTCCAATGGCGAGCGCTAAACGTGTGTAACATGCAATTAATATCATACCAAATATTGCACTAATCACATGATTAAAACACAAATAATAGCATACCTAATATCCACGTGCAATTAATATATCTATACCAATATAAAAAGACCCAAAGGGGCAGATCCAACTGATCTTGGCCATTGAACTAAGTCAATCCAACAACCTAGACTGCTCCAATGGCGAGCGTTAAACGTGTTTAACGTGCAACTAATATCATACCAAATATTGCACTAATCATAGGATTAACACACAAATAATAGCATACCTAATATCAGCGTGCAATTAATATATTGCCTAAATATTAACGTGTGTTGCACGTGCGCATTTACTAGTATAAAGAAGTTCACTAGACGAATTCAGAAGCAAAGATGACCTCTTGTACCGCATGTTGGGCTCGAGGTCCACTTCATGACGCTTCAACCTTGAAACCAAATTCTAGAAGATTTTTTACTATATTAAGGAGAGGGAAAAAATCCAAATCAGTTGAAAATATGCCATAGAAGCAGTCATGTGATGAGGATACCCCCATGTATTCATGACTTATCTTTATGGTCCTTGAACAACGTCGCTAATACTTGCATGTTCTAACAAATGCAAATTAGTTGGCCCTCAAGTACAAGAGTTTGTAGTAAGCAACAAGATTTTTCTTCAATGAGAAACCAAGATATCAATCCGTGGAGGTACATGCTTCCTACACCAATGATAAGTTTTGCAACACAAATAAGAACCCACATGTGTCCCCAACAACACTAACAAGGGTGTCAACCTGCTAGCTTTGCTATTTGTACAAGATAATAAATGATAATAGGGTAGGTAATAATTTGAATTTATGGAATAGATTATAACTATAAATAAAAAGAAGTAAAGGATGTTGGATGTGCTTTCTTATAGTAAAAATTGGACAGGGGTACATAGGTTCAACAATAATAACTCTTCATAAGATAAAAGGGCGGCAAAGTACAGTGGGACGTTTTGGAGCTCGGCCTCCATGGAGGTCGAAGTTTTTGAAAAATTCAAATTTTAATGTTTTAGATTGAAAAATGAAAAAAATGTAAGTAAACAAGGATGTCATCTATATGTGTGTAAAATTTCAGGATGAAATACCTTGAAATGCGATATGTGCAAAAAAGACAAATTCATGTACTTTAAGGATGAATAGTGCATCTACTAAAAAGCATGAGTTTTATTTTTGTACCACTCATTTAAACGTATTTCGTCCTGAAAATTTACAGACTTGTGAATTATGTCTCTAAGTATATGTCTATTTTTTTTCATTTTGTTTGAAACACGCAGAATTGAATTTTGATCATTTCAAATTCAGCCTCCATGGAGGTCGAGATCCATTGAGCATTTTCGGGAAAAGTAACATAGACATGGGATAAAGTGAAATACCTCATGTTCATACTAGATTATGTATATTTGTTAACCTTATATAGATAGTACATCCATAATTTTGTAGAGTGAGAAACCACAGCATCTATGGCTAATAATCTACTTTTTGTCCAACATTATCTCTGTATCATCCAAGTATTAAGTAATTAAATGGATATTTTTCTTTGGCAAGATGACATACTGTTAACAGCATAATTTTTTAGAGGAGGCCTGATACTATCGTTTATCATTGGTGGCAATAATACACCGCGAGCCTTTTCTTTTTGCTATCACCAAGCCCGATTCCCTACTATGGAATCGGGCTTTGCAGGTGGTTTTGGTACATGGGCCGGTGGCAGTTCACAGTTCCACCTGAAAGCATGTGTCACAAATAATCGGGAAAGAGCAGGCAGTTTTGAAAATCGCCTCTAATTCTTACCCACACAAGTAGTTTTGCATTGCAGAATCGCCTCCAATTTCTTGCCTCCACAAGAGGTTTCCAACATATAACCGCTTGGAGTACTCTATCATTTAAAACGACTTTCTACATTCAACCGCCTACATGCTACTATTTTTTAGCAAATGTAACCACTGAAATTCAAATTCCATACGAATCATGTACAACTACAACGACGCACACATTCTCATTCATCACAGAGACATACACATTCTCATTCGTTACATATGTCAATTATATCTCATATGACATTCATAAGCCATGGAGGCGTGAGGGTGCCTCCATGGCTGCCAGGGCACCGCCATGGTCAAGCTCGTCGAGCTCCGCCACCGGGGCACTGCCATGTCGGTCTCATTTCTCACAGGCCACGATTGTAGCACAATCATAGCCAGTCGCAGCACCACTAGCCTAGGGCGTGGCACTACTGTGACTCGTTGCAACATTTTTCGACCTCGGTCATAGCAACTGCCATTGCTGGTTGTAGCACTAGGCTCGCCCCAGCCAAGGGCCGTCGCAACTTTTGCCGATGCTGGTTGCAGCAGGGTGATAATCCCCAAGTGCAAGGAATCATCGTAGCAATATCCAAAGGTGGAAGTGATAAGTATGGAGTGTCGAACCCAAAAGGAGCTAAAGGTAAGATCAATATTCTCTCAAGTCCTATCTGCCACTGATACGACTCTACGTACACCGAACGTTTGCTTCCATCTAGAAACGAGAAATAAGACTACGTTGCGGGTATGAAGAGGATAGCTTTGCATGATATCGGAGAACTAAAATGTAAAAATAGGTGTTGTTATCATAAAGTTAGAATATATCACAATATTACAAATAGCGAGTGTGGAATAATGATGGATCGGTGTGCGGAGTTATCCTAGGCAATTGTTAACAAGATCGGTAATCATTATTGCAATTTTATATGAGGGAGAGGCATAAGCAAACATACTTTCTCTACTTGGATCATATGCACTTATGATTGGAACTCTAGCAAGCATACGCAACTACTAAAGATCATTAAGGTTAAACCCAACCATAACATTAAAGTATCAAGTCCTCTTTACTCCCATACGCAAACAATCCCCTTAATCAGGTTTAAGCTTCTGTCACTCTAGCAACCCACTATAAGCGAATCATGAACATATTGCAAACCCTACAGCGAGAATCCCTCACGTGTGCGCGGCACGGAGGGCACCATAGGACAACATCAAAATAAAACATACAACTCAAACCAATCTAGATCATCAATCAACCCAAAAGACAAAAGAAATCTACTCAAAACATCATAGGATGGCAACACATCATTGGATCATAATATGTGGCATAAAGCACCATGTTCAAGTAGGGGATTACAGCGGGGTGCGGGAGAGTGGACCGCTTAAAAGAGATGAGGAAGGTGATGAAGAAAGTGATGGTGATGAAGACGATCACCGCGGCGATGGTTCCCCCAGCGGCACTCCGGCGCCACCGAGAGGGGGGGAGAGAGTCTCCCCCTTGTGCTTCCTCCTCCATGGCCTCCCCCCTAGATGGGGAGAGGTTCTCCCTCTGGTCCTTGGCCTCCATGGTGATGATGGCCCCCACCGGCTTCCTCCTCCATGGCCTCCGGTGATGATGGCCCCCTCCGGCAGGGTGCCGAAGAGGGCCTACATTGATTTCTTGTGGCTATAGAGGCTTGCGGCGGCGGAACTTCTGAACTAGGGTCCTTTTCGGGGGTTTTGGCATTTATAAGAATTTTTGGCGTCGGTCTAACGTCAAGGAGGTGCCCGAGGGGCCCACAAGGCTCCTCCACACGCCCTGGGGGGATGGGCGCCCCCTAGGCTTGTGGCTTCCTCGTGAAGCTTATGGTCCTTCCTCAATGCTTCGGGGGTCTCTTTTGGTCCATAAAAAACCACCCTAAATTTGCATCCCATTTCGAGAACTTTTATTTCTGCACAAAAACGACAGCACGGTAGTTCTGCTGAAAAGAGCGTCAGTCCGGGTTAGTTCTAATCAAATCATACCAAAACCATATAAAATTGTTGTAACATGGCATGAATACTTCATAAATTATAGATACGTTGGAGACGTATCTACAATTTATGTAAAGTTTGTGATTCCCGAAGCATGCACGTATGGTGAACCGTTATGTGATGAAGTCGGAGCATGATTTATTTTTTGATTGTCTTCCTTACGAGTGCCGATCGGGACGAGCGATGGTCTTTTCCTACCAATCTATCCCCCTAGGAGCATGCATGTAGTACTTTGTTTCGATGGCTAATAAATTTTTGCAATAAGTATGTGATTTCTTTATCACTAATGTTGAGTCCATGGATTATACGCACTCTCACCCTTCCACCATTGCTAGCCTCTCTAGTACCGCGCAACTTTTGCCGGTGCATTAAACCCACCATATACCTTCCTCAAAACAGCCTCCATACCTACCTATTATGGCATTTCCATAGACATTCCGAGATATATTGCCATGCAACTTCCACCGTTCCGTTTATTATGACACATACCATCACTGTCATATTGCTTTGCATGATCATGTAGTTGGCATAGTATTTGTGGCTTGGCCATCGTTCTTATTTTTTATACATGTCACTCTTGATCATTGCACAACATCCCGGTACACCGCCGGAGGCATTCATATAGAGTCATATTTTGTTCTAGTATCGAGTTGTAATTCTTGAGTTGTAAGTAAATAAAAGTGTGATGATCATCATTATTAGAGCATTGTCCATGTGAGGAAAGGATGATGGAAGCTATGATTCCCTCACAAGTTGGGATGAGACTCCGGACTTAAAAAAAAAAGAAGCCAAAGAGCCGAAAATAATAATAAAAAAGAGGCCAAAGAGCCCAAACAAAAAAAGAGAAAAATAAAAATTAAAAAATAAGAGAAAAAGAGAGAAGGGACAATGTTACTATCATTTTTCCACACTTGTGCTTCAAAGTAGCACCATGTTCTTCATGATAGAGAATCTCCTATTTTTTCACTTTCATATACTAGTGGAAAATTTTCATTATAGAACTTGGCTTGTATATTCCAGTGATGGGCTTCCTCAAGTTTGCCTAGGTCTTCATGAGCAAGCAAGTTGGATGCACACCCACTTAGTTTTCTTTTGAGCTTTCATACAATTATAGCTATAGTCTTCTCCTCACAACCTCCACATACTCTATTTCACCTATTGTGCTATATCCATGGCTCACGCTCATGTATTGCGTGAAAGTTGAAAAAGTTTGAGAACATTAAAAGTATGAAACAATTGCTTGGATTGTCATCGGGGTTGTGCATGATGAAATATTTTGTGTGATGAAGATAGAGCATAGCCAGACTATATGATTTTGTAGGGATAACTTTCTTTGGCCAACGTATCTATAATTTATGAAGTATTCATGCCATGTTTACAACAATTTCATATGGTTTTGGCATGATTTGATTAGAACTAACCCGGACTAACGTTGTTTTCAACAGAACTACCGTGGTGTCGTTTTTTGTGCAGAAATAAAAGTTTTCGGAATGGGCTGAAAATTTACGGTGATTTTTTTATGGACCAAAAGAGACCCCCGAAGCACAAGAGCTGGGCCAGAAACTGGACGAGGAGTCCACAAGCCCTCTAGGCGCGCCCTACCCCCCGGGAGGGGGCTCTGGGCTTGTGGGCACCTCGGGCACCCCCTTGACGTGAGACCAACGCCAAAAATTCTTATAAATATAGACACCTCCTAAAAGAACCCTAGATCGGAAGTTCCGCCACCTCAAGCCTCTGTAGCCATGAAAAACCAATCGGGAGCCTATTCCGGCACACTGTCGGAGGGGGAAACCATCACCGAAGGCCATCTACATCATCCCGGCGATCTCCATGACGAGGAGGGAATAGTTCACCCTCGGGGCTGAGGGTATGTACCAGTATGAAAGGATCGATATAGTTGACTAGAGGGGGGGGTGAATAGGCAACTAACAATTTTTAGCTTTTCTTTACCAATTTAAACTTTGCATCAAAGTAGGTTGTCTAGATATGCAACTAAGTGAGCAACCTATATGATGCAATGACAACAAGCACACAAGCAAGCAAGGGATTTAACACAAGTAAGCTTGCGAAAGTAAAGGGACGAGATAACCAAGAGTGTAGCCGGTGAAGACGAGGATGTGTTACCGAAGTTCCTTCCTTTTGAAGGGAAGTACGTCTCCGTTGGAGCGGTGTGGAGGCACAATGCTCCCCAAGAAGCCACTAGGGCCACCGTATTCTCCTCACGCCCTCACACAATGCGAGATGCCATGATTCCACTATTGGTTCCCATGAAGGCGGCGACCGGACCTTTACAAACAAGGTTGGGGAAATCTCCACAACTCAATTGGAGGCTCCCAACGACACCAGAAAGCTTCACCACAATGGACTATGGCTTCGCGCTGACCTCAACCGTCTAGGGTGCTCAAACACCCAAGAGTAACAAGATCCGCTAGGGATAAGTGGGGAGAATCAAATTTCTCTTGGTGGAAGTGTAGATCGGGGCCTTCTCAACCAATCCCGAGCAAATCAACAAGTTTGATTGGCTAGGGAGAGAGATCGGGCGAAAATGGAGCTTGGAGCAACAATGGAGCTTTTTGGGGGAAGAGGTAGGTCAACTATGGGGAAGAAGACCTCCTTATATAGTGGGGGGAACAATCCAACCGTTACCCCCCACAACAGCCCCGCAGAGGGCGGTACTACCGCATAAGCCAGCGGTACTACCGCTGAGAACAGCGGTACTACCGCTCCCCCGGCGGTACTACCGTGGAGATTGGAGTGCAAGAGAGATACGGACTCGAGCGGTACTGTTGCGGTGGTAGAGCGGTACTACCGCTAATGAGCGGCACTGCCGCTCTACTACCGCTGCGAAGTACCGCACAATTCGACACGAGAAAAGACCCCTCGAGTCGACGCGGTAGGGGCCTGGTACCGCAACGGTACTACTACTGAGGACCCACCGGCGGTACTACCGCTGTGGAGCGGTACTGCCGCCTCTGACTCCTAAGCGGTACTACCGCTGGGTACCGCGGTACTACCGCTGGGACCAGACTCAGCCCAAAGAAAGGGGGGAAAGAGATCTCCAAAGAAGCGGAAAGGCTCAGAGGGTGAAAAGAGGATGTGTACGTGTTGATTCCACCCTAGCCTTACCAGAACGGACCCAATCTTGATAGTATGGTGACTCCTACGAAACTAGTCCACCAGAAAAGAAGCGAAAGAGCTAAACCGTCTTGACTGACACTCCGAGGGGAAAGAAATCGTCTCGTGCCAAGTGATGAATCTCTGAAATGCTCAAAGCACACGATTAGTCCGCAAACATGTTGTCATCAATCACCAAAACTACATCTAGAGAGATATGCCTTAACAATCTCTCCCTTTTTGGTGGATTGATGACAACGAGGGATTTGCACAAGGATATACCATGAAAGTAAAGATACTAAGAACTACAAAATATAGACGGGCTCCCCCTGAATGTGTGCATCTAGTTAGTAGTGCCTTTGGAAAGTAGGACACACACATTAGGATCAACACTCCCCCTATATTTTATATTCCAACAACCTAAGCATAGGATAGATGAGAGCAGGTAATATAACATGATAGACAAGCAACTCATAAGATACCAAAGTACTAGAAAGACATAGATAAAGATAAGGTAGCATATGTCTTACACCATATATCTGGAACTTAGGTCTCACTGGCACACAACCAAACAAGGCAAATGGCGAGAAAACACAACGACACAACAAAGAAAACGACGACACCATAAAGCACACCATAAAGCACAAATCCCAACAAATCCCTAAGCTCTCTCCCCCTTTGGCATCGAGACACCAAAAGGGCAAAGAGCGACGCTACGGCTCCAGGTGAAGGCAAACTGAGGAGCTCTCTCATCACATCCTGGCAAGGTCATCTGCACTGCCATCTTCAGTCGGGAACTGCTCGGTGTCGGAATCGGTCCACGGACAGTGCTGCTGAATCCAGGGACTCGCCAGTGTTTGCTTCCTTCTCACGCTGGCAGAAGAGAAGCATATCCTCGAGATAGGAGTGGACCATATCCAGATTCCCGATGCGAGGAAAGAGGGTCTCTCGAAAGACACGATGAAGGATGTCCAGGTAGGTAGACAACTCATAGGTTTCCTTCTTAGTCACAGGGTGAACCTTCACAGTGCAGTAGGGCTAGAGGGCTTGCTTGTGAGTGGAGTTGACGTTGCGGTGAGGGCGAAAGCCCACAGGAGTCTCAAGACCGCGATCTTCCACCTCAAGTAACTCCATGAAGGCCTTCCACTTGACAGACAGTAACTTGCCATTTGTCATCTAGGTCAGAGTCCTTTCTTCATCAGTGCCAAGATGGACAGTAGCATAGAATTGAGCCACCAAATCTGCATCAAAGTCCTTGTTGAACTGCATGATTCTGAGAATGTTTAGCTGAGCACACATCTGAAGAGCTTCACCAAAGTATTCAGGATCCTTTTCCATGGCATCCGTCGATGGAGCGAACATCAACATAGAGATTCTTCTTGGCCTTGATCACATCAAAGTAGATGGCAAACTGAAAGCGGTTCCAGAACGGGCAGTTGACAAAATTGGGTTCTTGGTCTTCCGCATAGGGGTTGCGGCGACGCCTTTCCCAGAACTCCTTAGCAGACAACTCAGTCACAGTCTTGCCCCTTGGCTTCGGCCTGTTGGCAAGTTTTTTCTGGTGTGGAGGCGGAGGTGCCGCACTTGAGGAAGCACCTACTGACTCAGAGGTGCGGTAGCGCTTTGATGTTGCACAACCGGGGTTGACACGGCGGACTTGCTGCTCAGGATGTTCATCACCTGGAACCAAACACACGAACAGAAGAACCAACACGAAAGAAAAAGTGCAAGCTTCCAAACAAAACAACATGGATCAAACAGTGGTAGGAAAATGATGGAATCTGGCAGGCAGCGGTAGTACCGCTGGCCATAGGCGGCAGTACCGCGCAAGCGGTAGTACCGCTCCAGTGGGAGCGGTAGTACCGCTCAAGACTGGGAAACGGCGGTTCCTACTGCCGTGGTCAGATTCGGCACTACCGGACTGCCAAATTCAAAAATACTCCTACCAAAACTTAATCCACATAGTCTAGACGCCTTCTCCAAACTACTCAAGCCGAGATTTAGCCAAAAACCTAGAGATGCAACCACTATTGCCCCAAAAACGCTAGATCTGAGAACTAGACAAAAAGAGAGAAGGAACGAGGGCAATACCGGCATCCATGGCAAGAGGATGAGGTGGGGATCGACTCCACCGAAGGGAATGGAGAGGGATGGCCCGGAGACGGCGGCCCGCCGGAGCCCTCCCGCGGCGAGGCGAGGCTGGAGAGAGGAAGAGGGACGAGGGGGCGGTGCGAATGGGTATGGGGGAGGAGAAACCTCCCCCTGCCCCGACATAACCCCCTGGTCCCGCCCCCAGCGGTAGTACCGCTCGGGTGGGCGGTAGTACCGCTTGTCAACATAAGCGGTAGTACCGCGCACCACCAGCGGTAGTACCGCCCAGCCAAGACCCCAAAAGACTAGACTCAAAAGGCTTAGCTCAAAAAGAAAAAAACGGCAAGAAGAGAGAGCAAACACAAAGCAACAAAAACACCAGCGAGAGGACAAGAACCACACACCTCTTCAAGAGAGGGCGGTGGCCGAGGCCACCTATGTTTGAGTCCATTGGTATGGCACCGCGAAGAATTATCCTTGGGCCCATGACCAAAACTCGTCTTTGAAGCACAAGTACCATAAAAAATGGCTAATGTGAAAGAGTTGATCAATTTATGCATAATAAGGGGAGGGAGAGTTCATAAAGAGAACAACACTCCCCCTATGTCCATGCCTACACCTAAACAAGATAACAAGTTGCGTATGGTGGGGAGTGCAAGTGTTCAAGCAACATTACTCGAATCAATGATATTTAGCTCATGCCTTAACTCGCGAAATCTTGCTTCATCCAACGGCTTCGTGAAAATATCTGCAAGGTTATCATGAGTGTTGACATAGTTGAGCTCGATCTCCCCTCGCCTAATATGATCCCGGATGAAGTGATACCGAATCTCAATATGCTTCGTCTTGAAGTGTTGCACCGAGTTGAGAGAAATCTTGATGGCACTTTCATTGTCACACCAAAGAGGCACTTTGTCACAAATGACACCGTAATCCTTTAAAGTTTGCCTCATCCATAAGAGTTGTGCACAACAACTCCCGGCCGCCACATACTTCACTTCGGTGGACGAGAGAGACACACAACTTTGCTGTTTAGAAGACCAACTTACCAAAGAGCAACCAAGGAATTGGCACCCTCCGGAAGTGGATTTCCTATCCACTTTGTCTCCCGCCCAATCCGAGTCCGAATACCCAACAAGCTTGAAGTTTGCTCCTCTTGGGTACCATAAGCCAAAGTTTGGGGTATGAGCCAAATATCGAAAGATTCACTTGACCGCCACAAAGTGGCTTTCCTTAGGTGCGGCTTGAAAACATGCACAAATTCCCACACTCAACATGATATCCGGTCTATATGCACAAAGGTAAAGTAATGAACCAATCATGGAGCGATATACCTTTTGATCCACCACTTTACCATTGGGATCGATGTCAAGTTGGCACTTGGTGGGCATTGGAGTGGACGCCGGCTTGACATCACTTAGCTTGAATCTCTTGAGCATGTCTTGAGTGTATTTGGCTTGGTTGATGAAGGTTCCTTCTCTTCTTTGCTTTACTTCGAAACCGAGAAAGAACTTCAACTCTCGCATGGAAGACATCTTGAACTTTGAGGTCATGAGTGCGGCAAATTCCTCATTGAAAGCTTTGTTAGGGGAACCAAAGATAATGTCATCAACATATAGTTGGCACACAAACAACTCCCCTTTGACCTTCTTAGTAAAAAGAGTGGGGTCGATTAGCCCAACTTGAAACCCACGATCTTGTAACAACTCGGTAAGGTGGTCATACCACGCGTGTGGGGCTTGTTTAAGGCCATAGAGTGCCTTATTGAGTTGATACACATGATCGGGAAAGTAGGGATCCTCGAACCCGAGGGGTTGCTTGACATAAACACACTCATTAATAGGACCATTAAGAAAAGCACTCTTCACATCCATTTGTTGCAACTTAAAGTTGTGATGAGAAGCATAAGCAATCAGCAAATGAATAGATTCAAGGCGAGCAACGGGAGCAAAGGTTTCACCGTAGTCGATACCCTCGACTTGGGAGTATACTTGTGCCACCAATCGTGCCTTGTTGCGGATGATGGTCCCATGAGCATCTTGCTTGTTCTTGAATATCCACTTGGTTCCAATGACATTGTGGTTCCCCGTTGGCCTTGGCACTAATCTCCACACCTTGTTGTACTCGAAGTTGTTGAGTTCTTCATGCATGGCATTGAGCCAATCCGGATCTTCGTGAGCTTCATAAACCTTTTGGGGTTCCACACAAGAGACAAACGCGTGATGTTCACAATAGTTTGCCAATTGTCTACGAGTGCTTACCCCCTTTTGAATGCTTACAAGCACATTCTTCATGAGATGACCCTTGGTGGAGAGCTTGGAAGCAATCTTGGCGGCACGACGCTCCAATTCCTCCTCGGTGGTGAGTTGAGGAGCGGTCACTTGATCATCTTGAGCGCCTTCTTGAGCTTGTTCTTGATCTTGAACTTGCTCGGAGGAGAGAACTTGACCTCGGGCATCACTTGGTGGGTCACCACCGTCTTGAGCATGATCTTGCCCTTGGTCTTGTTCATGAGGTTGAGGGCCTTCACTTTGTTCTTCGGAAGCGTGTGGGCCTTGGGTTGGTGATGGCTCCACTTGAGTGGAGCATTGTCCTTCTCCTTCGGCCACAAGGGGTTCCTCAATGGGTAGGATAAAACCAACACCCATTCTTTTTATGGCTTGAGGAGGAATTTCATCACCTACATCACAAGTGCCACTTTGCTCCACTTGGGAGCCGTTATTCTCATCAAACTCCATGTTACACGTCTCCTCAATAAGTCCCGTGGATTTATTGAGGACACGGTAAGCATGAGAGTTTGTAGCATAACCAACAAATATGCCCTCATATGCTCTAGCCTCAAATTTAGACAACCGAACACCTTTCTTGAGAATGAAACACTTACACCAGAACACCCGAAAGTACTTGCGGTTGGGCTTGTTACCGGTGAGTATCTCATACGGAGTCTTGTTCAAGCCCTTGCGGAGGTAGAGCCGATTGGATGCATGACACGTGGTGTTGATGGCTTCGGCCCAAAAGTTGTATGGAGATTTGAACTCCGCCATCATGGTCCTTGCGGCATCCATCAACGTCCGGTTCTTCCTCTCCGCAACACCGTTTTGTTGAGGGGTGTAAGGTGCGGAATATTGATGCTTGATCCCCTCATCACTAAGAAACTCATCCAAGGTGTAGTTCTTGATCTTGGTGCCGTTGTCACTTCTTATTGTCAAGATCTTTGCATTGTGTTGCCGTTGGGCTTCATTTGCAAAGTCAATGACGGTTTGTTGGGTCTCACTCTTCCTCTTGAAGAAATACACCCAAGTGTATCTTGAATAGTCATCCACAATCACCAAGCAATACTTTCTACCCCCAAGACTATCAAAGGATGGAGGCCCAAAGAGATCCAAATGAAGGAGCTCCAAAGGCCTCTTCGAGTAAATGAGAGTCGTGGGAGGGTGAGCCTTCTCATGAAGCTTTCCTTCGATATAAGCACTGCAAGCACGATCTTTAGCAAAACTAACGTTCGTTAGTCCACGGACATGGTCCCCCTTGAGAAGACTTTGCAAAGATCTCATATTGACATGGGCTAAATGGCGATGCCAAAGCCATCCCACGTCAACTTTATCCATTAGGCATGTCGTGGTCTTAGTGGGTCGCTCCGAAAAGTTAATCACATAGAGACCATTCTCGACATGCCCAACAAAGGCTACTTTAAGAGTCTTGCTCCACAAGAGGGCCATGGTATCAATATAAAAGAAAGTGGCAAAACCCATGATTGCAAGTTGACGAACGGAAAGTAAATTGTATGCAAGGGACTCAACAAGCATGACTTTCTCGATCGTGAGATCATGAGAAATAACTACTTTGCCGAGTCCCAATACCTTAGAAGACGAGGCATCATCCCACTCGACATTGGTGGGAATAGATGGAATCTTGTGCACGTCCACCACCAAGTCCTTGCTTCTGGTCATATGATTTGTAGCTCCACTATCGAGCAACCATGACCCCCCACCGGAAGCAAACACCTACAAGAGATCAATGCTTGGTTTTAGGTACCCATTTTGTAATGGGTCCTTTGATGTTAGTAACAAGGGTCTTAGGAACCCAAATAGACCATTCAATATACTCATGAGGAGAACCAACAAATTTGGCATAAACATGCCCATCACTAGCACGGCATAGCACATAAGAAGGATTAAAGTCGCCGGCTTTGTTGAAAGGGGTGGCATTGCCCTTCTTGACACCGCCACCCTTCGCATTGTTCTTCTTCTCCTTGGAAGCACCCTCTCCCTCCTTCACAAAAGTTTTCTTGAGAGTAGGAAGTCGTTTGGTCTTGTCATTCTTCTTCTTGTTCTTGGGCTTGGGTGCGAACCCAATCCCCTCCTTGGCCACAACTTCCTTTTGATTGCTCAAAAGGTCGTTGAGGTTCTTCTCACCTTGTATGCATGACACAAGGCGTTTCTCAAGTTTCTCCTTCAACTTAGAATTCTCCTCAACAAGATGCACCTGCTCACAACAAGGGTTAGTAGCATTTGCATTATCAATTAACACCATATGAGGAAAGGTGGCTTTCTCCTTAGTTAGCTTCACTTGGAGTTGATCATGAGACTCCTTGAGGCTAGCATGAACACCCTTCAAGACTTTGTGAGCCTTGTCGAGAATGTCAAACTCCTCTTTGAGTCTAGCAAGATCAACCCCAAGCTTTGCCTTCTCGGAGTTTAGCACACGAGACACAATAAGAGCATGATCAAGATCTTTCTTTAACTTAGCATGATCATCGTTGTATGACTCCTTAAGAGCCAAACGAAGACCGCACTCTTCGTCAAGAGCATTGGAAAGATCCGAAATCTCATCGGCATAGTCACGACTATGCCCCTCCATCTTAGAGATGGTATCTTCGTGAGCCTCGATCATGTCATTGGCTTCACCAAGTTGTTCCAAGAGAGCAACGAAGTGCTTCTTGGATTTACCCTTGAGTTTACCCATAAAGGTCTCAAACTCATTTTCCTCCACATTTGTCCCCTCATGTTCATCAATGCTATCCATCGAAGAAGGATGATTAATGATGGTAGTTTTGATGTTGGGGGTTACCTTGTTGGTGGCTTTAGCCATGAGGCACTTGGCGGTGATGTTCTCATTGGGTGAGTCGAAGAGAGACATCCGTGGAGTCATCGCAATGGCAACGGAGGCCATGGCAACCGACTCACCATCTTCATCATCGTCATCATCCTCATTGTACTCTTCTTGTACCACCAATGCCTTGGGAGGAGTCTTCTTGGTGAATTTGCTCTTGTTGGGGAACGACTTGGCCTTGTCCTTTCGAATGAGCTTGCCACTATTGTCTTCCCTCTTCTCGTAAGGGCACTCCGCAACAAAGTGGCTCACATTGCCACAATTGAAGCAAGTCCTCACTCGTTGCTTGCCCTTTGCGCCACTTGAATTGTTCTTGTTGAAGTTTGGCCTTGTGTTCTTCTTGCTCCAAAATTGCCTTAAAGCAAGAGCCATGTGTTCATGATAGGCATACTTCGTGTCTTCGAGGTTGCTCTCTTCTTCTTCCTCTTCATCCTCTTCCTCCATACTAACCTTGGCCTTTAGAGCAAGGTTGGGCTTCTTTACTCTTTGATAGCGAAGAACCGCATTGTCAGCGGTCTTGTCCAAGATGCTCATAGCAACGAACTCATCCAACACTTCACTTGAGGACAAGGTGTGGAAGTCCGGCCTTTGACGAATGACGGAGGACATGGCTTTGTGGTAGGGCATCATTGCCTTGAGGAATTTGCGCTTGATCCAATTGGCATCCGTGTCCTTACTACCATGATCTCGGAGAGAGACCGCGAGTTTGGTTACTCTCCGAAAAAGCTCACGAGGTTCTTCATCTTCTTTCATTGCAAACTCATCGGCTTCATCTTGCACCACTTCATAGTTGGAGCGTTGAATGCTTGCGCTTCCCCGATAGAGGGAAACAACTTGGAGCCAAGCATCTTTGGCCACAGTGTAGGGCCGGAGATGAGGAAGATCTTCGGGTGGGATAGCTTCTTGGATGATGAAGAGAGCATTCTCATTGAATTGATGATCCACAACTTCTCTAGGAGTGAAGTTCCTTCGGTCATGCGGATAGAAACCTTCTTCAATGATTCTCCAAAGGTTAGTGTTCACATGATTTAAATGACGCTTAAAACGATAGACCCAAGAATCAAAATCTACATTTTTCTCAATCTTAGGGGCCGGGCCGGCATGATTCAAATGAGTGGAAGGGAGCGGTCCACCATAGACAAGTGGAGGTTCCACATGGGGAAAGATGCCGGTGCCATTTTTACCACTAGAAGAAGGAGCTTTCTCGCTATTAGCTTCCCCTTTGTCGGAGGTAGCATCCGTCACCTTGTTGGCAGGATCACCCACTTTCAACGGTGCGGTGGAAAGTTTAAGCCCTTCTAAGAATTTATTAAACATGCTTTCGACCTCGGTAGCTAGTCATGGAGGTTTTCAATGTGTCCAACGCCACAATGAACTCCTCACGAGAGACCGCGGTTTCCCCATCTCCCGTAGACGAGACCTGATTCACACCGGAGTGCTCCTCCACACCGTCTATGACGTCAACCATACTCTTCGGACGGTAAAGTCCTTAATAAAGAAACCTGGCTCTGATACCAATTGAAAGGATCGATATAGTTGACTAGAGGGGGGTGAATAGGCAACTAACAATTTTTAGCTTTTCTTTACCAATTTAAACTTTGCATCAAAGTAGGTTGTCTAGATATGCAACTAAGTGAGCAACCTATATGATGCAATGACAACAAGCACACAAGCAAGCAAGGGATTTAACACAAGTAAGCTTGCGAAAGTAAAGGGACGAGATAACCAAGAGTGGAGCCGGTGAAGACGAGGATGTGTTATCGAAGTTCCTTCCTTTTGAAGGGAAGTATGTCTCCGTTGGAGCGGTGCGGAGGCACAATGCTCCCCAAGAAGCCACTAGGGCCACCGTATTCTCCTCACGCCCTCACACAATGCGAGATGCCGTGATTCCACTATTGGTGCCCTTGAAGGCGGCGACCGGACCTTTACAAACAAGGTTGGGGCAATCTCCACAACTCAATTGGAGGCTCCCAACGACACCACAAAGCTTCACCACAATGGACTATGGCTCCGCGGTGACCTCAACCGTCTAGGGTGCTCAAACACCCAAGAGTAACAAGATCCGCTAGGGATAAGTGGGGAGAATCAAATTTCTCTTGGTGGAAGTGTAGATCGGGGCCTTCTCAACCAATCCCGAGCAAATCAACAAGTTTGATTGGCTAGGGAGAGAGATCGGGCGAAAATGGAGTTTGGAGCAACAATGGAGCTTCTTAGGGGAAGAGGTAGGTCAACTATGGGGAAGAAGACCTTCTTATATAGTGGGGGGAACAATCCAACTGTTACCCCCCACAACAGCCCCGCAGAGGGCGGTACTACCGCATAAGGCAGCGGTACTACCGCTGAGAACAGCGGTACTACCGCTCCCCCGGCGGTACTACCGTGGAGATTGGAGGGCAAGAGAGATACGGATTCGAGCGGTACTGCCGTGGTGGTAGAGCGGTACTACCGCTCATGAGCGGCACTGCCGCTCTACTGCCGCTGCGAAGTATCGCACAATCCGACACGAGAAAAGACCCCTCGAGTCGACGCGGTAGGGGCCTGGTACCGCAGCGGTACTACTGCTGAGGACCCACCGGCGGTACTACCGCTGCGGAGCGGTACTGCCGCCTGTGACTCCTAAGCGGTACTACCGCTGGGTACCGCGGTACTACCGCTGGGACCAGACTCAGCCCAAAGAAAGGGGGGAAAGAGACCTCCAAAGAAGCGGAAAGGCTCAGAGGGTGAAAAGAGGATGTGTACGTGTTGATTCCACCCTAGCGTTACCAGAACGGACCTCCTCTTGATAGTACGGTGACTCCTACGAAACTAGTCCACCAGAAAAGAAGCGAAAGAGCTACACCGTCTTGACTGACACTCCGAGGGGAAAGAAATCGTCTCGTGCCAAGTGATGAATCTCTGAAATGCTCAAAGCACACGGTTAGTCCGCAAACATGTTGTCATCAATCACCAAAACTACATCTAGAGAGATATGCCTTAACACAGTAGCTATGTGTTTGGTCTCTCTCTCCCTCTCTCTCTTTCTCTCTCTCTCTCGTGTTCTTCATTTGGCACGATCTTGATGTACCGCGAGCTTTGTAACTATAGTTGGGATTATATGGTGTTTCTCGCCCTCTACCTTCTTGTGATGAATTGAGTCTTGCTCTTTGAGGTTTTGTTATGTTGGATTGAGTATTGGATTTGAGAACACTTGATGTATGTCTTGCGATGGGATATCTGTGGTAACAATGGGATGTTCTATTGATTCACTTGATGTATGTTTTGGCACTCAACTCGCGCATTCCCGAGGTAACATTGGGGTAATCTATGCATAGGGGTTGATGCACGTTTTCGTCCTACGTTCTCCGATCGAAACTGTGGAGTGATTCTTTGTTGCACGTTAAGGGATTGTTATATGATTCAATTATGTTATCATTGTTGAGAGAATTTGCACTAGTGAAAGTATGAACCCTAGGCCTTGTTTTCAAGCATTGCAATACCGTTTTTTCTCACTTTTGTTACTACTTACCTTGCTGTTTTTATTTTTTTAGATTACAAAAACCTATATCTACTATTCATATTACACTTGTATCACCATCTCTTCGCCGAACTAGTGCACCTATACAATTTACCATTGTATTGGGTGTGTTGGGGACACAAGAGACTCTTTGTTATTTGGTTGTAGGTTTGTTTGAGAGAGACCATCTTCATCCTACGCCTCCCATGGATTCATAAACCTTAGGTCATCCACTTGAGGGAAAATTGCTACTGTCCTACAAAACTCTAGGCTTGCAGGCCCAACACGAGTCTACAAGAAGAAAGGTTGCGTAGTAGACATCAGTCGTAGCCGTGGTAGTTTGCGAAGACTACGGGGAACTCGCGCGCAAAGACCTGCGGGAGGAGGAGGGTGTGGGTGTGGGCCCGATGAGGTCGCGCCACACGCGGAAGATGCCCCTCGACACGGCGAGGGCACGCCCAGGGATGCGCCGGAGGACGTCGAGGAGGAGGTCGTTGGGGAGGCAGACACCGTTGGCGTTCATCATGCCGGCCTAGTCGCACGCGAAATTCACGGTGGGCGATGATAAGAGACGATCTTGATGGAGGAATGATAGGATATTAGAGCATCTCCAATAGACGATGCAAATTTGGAGATGTAAAATAGGTGTTGTATAATTTACATTTTCTTTTTACATCTCTAAAAAAGAGGCAACTCCAATAGATGATGCAAATGAAGATGTAAAAACTTGTTGAGGTACTACTTAATTTCAAACAAATTCAAACATAGCAAGTTCAATTACTACATTTGAAACATAGTTCAAATGAAATCATAATTAAACATTGTTCTAATTAAAATATAAATTAAACATAGTTCAAACTACTACATCCATCAAATTACGAATACTCCAAATGACTACTACTAGTTCGAACAACTACTTGAACTACATAGAAGATGAAACTACTCCTCATCAGGGCTCTTGAAATGCTCCCAGAACTCGTCCTTGCCCGTGTCGTCGCACTCCTCGTCGTCCTCCTCCGAGTCACCCCAGTCCTCCGAGTCAGACTTGATGGGGATCACCATCGAGGGTCCGGCCTCGTCCTCCTTCTTCACCCCATTATTCTTCTGCTCGACCTCGCGCTTCCAGGAGAACTCGTGCTCGGCCTGGAGATACTCCCGATGCTCCAGCGCAAACCTCGCCATCATCGCCTCGTCACTATCGCCGGGAGCAACGTGAATGGCCGGCCTTTTCTTCGCCTTATTTGTCATCTCCTCCATATGAATACCCACTAGAACGAGGAACTCCACAGCCGCCCGGGTCTCAATCTCTGGGAAGTTGAGCTCCGTCCTTGGCCTCCTGGCATGCCACGCTGCCATGCCGTACGCACGCACAACCTCGACGGTGGTCGGGTACGTCCTGAGCCAGAACCAGCGGCCCTCATTGTAGAACTTGACACCAAAGTTGCCGGACGGCTTCGCCTGCAATCCGAAGAATCCATCTTGCTCTCCGGGGCCTTCTTCGGCGGCATGCCGCCGGTGAGGTGGCGGTGGCTGAGTGGCCGCGGCCAAAAGCGGCATTCAAATTGGGGCGGCGGTGGGGCGACGGTGGGTGTGAGGGCTGGGCGGTGGATTGGCGGCAGCGGCTGGGCGGCGGCGACGGCGGGGACGAAACCGGCAGTGGCGGCGGGCCGGTGAAAAATACGCTCGATTCACGGCGTGCTGGCGGGGCGGCGGTGGGGTGGTGGCTGGGCAGGTGCTTGACGGTGGGGTGGTGGCTGCGGAGATGGAGGAAACGGCAGCGGCCGCTGGGCGGTGGGAAACGTCATCTTCGTGGCGGGGGTGGTGGAGCGGCCAGATCTAGCGAGGGGCGACGACAGCGTGATGCGGTGGGCGGGTGGGCGCTGGCGGCAGTGTGGCGGGAGGAAGAGCTACGGTAGGAGAAAAAGAATTGAAGGGGGGTTGACGGTTGGCGCGCGTCCGGCTGTTTTACATCACCTAGAAGTGGGGATGCAAATTTGTATTTTTAGGTGTTGTATTTTACATCACTTGAGGCAGGTGATGTAAATTTTTGCATCTACATTATCTACTGAAGGTGGGTTTTTCAGTCTTGAAGATGCAAAAGTTAATTATTTTTACATCTACATCTTCTATCGGAGATGCTCATACGATTGCAATCGTAGTGGGAAATGTATAACGTCCGGCAGGGACGAACATGCAGAGCCAACTCTAACAAACTGGAACGCCACGTTCATGACCTGATGTTCCATGATTTGTTCCCGATGTTCCATGATTTGTTCGCCGGACATCTGCAGCTATTTCACCTTTATTTCGGAACGATTACGTTGCTTCCGAAGAAAACAGAGGCAGTGCGGATTGAGCAGTTCAGGCTGATCTGTCTTCTTAATGTCAGTTTCAAAAATTTCACCAAGTTCGGAACTAATAGGCTTACGCAGATTGCGCATTCTGTGGTACAGCTATCTCAAACTGCTTTCATGCCGGATAGAAACATCCTAGAAGGGGTTGTGGTCCCACATGAAACGCTCCATGAAATCCACACGAAAAAACTCGACGGGGTGGTTTTTAAAGTGGATTTTGAGAAAGCGTACGATAAGGTAAAATGGCCATTTCTTCAGCAAGCCTTACGGATGAAAGGATTCGATCAGGCCTGGAGAAACCAGGTAGATGCTTTCACGTAAAAAGGGAGTGTAGGAATCAAAGTGAATGATGACATAGGTCATTATTTCCAGACACACAAGGGTCTAAGGCAGGGAGACCCGATGTCACCGATTATGTTCAACATTGTGGTAGACATGTTGACGATCCTAATAGGAATAGCCAAGGATAATGGCCAGATAGGCGTCCTTGTCCCACATTTAGTAGATGAAGGTGTGTCCATCTTACAATACGCGGATGATACTATCATCTTCATGGAGCATGATTTGGCAAAAGCAAGAAACATGAAGCTTGTGTTATGCTTATTCGAACTGTTATTGGGATTAAAGATTAACTTCCATAAAAGTGAATTGTTCTGCTTTGGAAGAGCTAGAGACGAACAAGAAGCTTATAACAACTGTTCGGGTGCGAATTGCGGTCTCTGCCCTTTACGTATTTGGGTATACCAATTCACCATCACAAGCTTTCCAACACAAAATGGAAGTGCATTGAGGATGGATTTGAAAAGAAACTAAGTTGTTGGAAGGGCAAGCTTATGTCATACGGAGGATGACTAATTCTCATTAATTCGGTTCTCACGAGTATGCCCATGTTTCTCTTGTCCTTTTTCGAGGTACCAGTTAGAGTTCGGAAAAGACTAGATTTCTATCGATCGCGTTTCTTCTGGCAGAGCATGAATTAAAATGAAAGTACAGGCTCGCTAAATGGGACATTATTTGTAGACCAAAAGACCAAGAGGGCCTCGGCATAGAGAATCTAAAGGTGAAGAACAGATGTCATCTCAGCAAGTGGCTATATAAACTATCTGTAGAGACCGATGCCACATGGGCCCAGATTCTGCGTAATAAGTACCTGCATTCCAAAACTCTATCCCAGGTGACGGTCAGACCGACCGATTCGCCATTTTGGAAGGGACTGATGAGAGTGAAATCAGTCTTCTTCAACAGGACAATTTTTTTAGTTGGAAATAGTACTACCACGAGATTTTGGGAGGATGCATGGCTAGGGGAGACGCCCCTTGCTCTCCAATATCCTTCTCTCTATAATATTGTTCAGCGAAGAGACGCTTACGTTGCAACAGTATTACAGTCCAACCCTCTCAATATTCAATTCAGGAGGACTTTGGCGGGAAACCGTTGGGAAGTTTGGCTCCATCTTGTGAGAAGATTGATGGATCTTCACCTCTCTCAACAGCCAGATCAGTTACACTGGAAACTCACTAAGAATGGAGAGTTTTCAGTTAAGTCCATGTATCTGGATATTATTTACACTGGCCATATTCCTCGATCGAAACATGTTTGGAAAGTCAAAGTGCCTTTAAAAATTATAGTGTTTATGTGATTTGTCCATAAACAAGTCATTCTAATTAAGGACAATTTGACAAAACGCAACTGGACAGGATCTAGAAGATGTAGCTTCTGTGATCAGAATGAATCCATCAAACACCTCTTTCTTGATTGCCCAATGGCAAAAATTATATGGCGGTCTGTCCACATAGCATTTAATATTACTCCTCCGAATACTATCAACACATTGTTTGGGACGTGGTTAGATGGAATAGATTCGGAAACGGCGAGACAGATTCGTGTAGGAGTATGTGCTTTATTATGGGCAGTATGGAACTGCAGGAATGATATAGTTTTTAACAGAACAACAAATTTTCATTCTTGCAGGTTATTTTCCGGGCCACTGCAAGTGATCCGTATGTGGTCGCTACTCACTCCGACGGATACCAGGGAGAATATGGTTACTGGGTCTATCCGGTGGGAAACGGTAGCACTGGCTATCTTCAACCGGTTTGGATGGCGGTCATGTAATAGCATAGGTGTTTAGTTTCCTATCTTTTATATGCCAGCCGGTTGTGGCTTTTTTCAATTTATGCTTTTTGTGAGCTTTGTTTGCCTTTGAGACCTGAAGACTTTGTTGAACCTTTGCTTGTTTAATAATATGGCTGTATGCATCGTTCTGATGCAGAGGCCGGGGGATAACCTCCTTTTCAAAAAAAACATTCATGACCTGATGAACAGATCACATTTAAAGCTGGTCAACTAAAGGCAGATATTTTGCTTCAAATTAAAGCCAGATCCAATAAATAAACAGCGCGAGTTCATTTATTCTGCTCATGGTTGCTTGCAGGTATCAACTCGATAGCTGCTGACCTCAAGGACAACAGTGCAACAGGCAGCGCCATGGACGTGGCCATCGCCACGAGGAGGATTTGATACATGCAGATTTGATATATTGATTGAATGCAAATGACAAAATTAAGCAAAGACCTCAGTATATGCATTGAATGAAAATGCCCTATATCGGGGAAAAAATTAGGCGAGGACCTCACAAAAACACAACATAGTTCAGTTTTAGCACAACACAACCAACACTCTGCAGAAGATTATAGAGCATATTTTGTTGGATCATTTGAGCTTGCAACAGTGAGAGCATATTTTTTTTTCTTTTCTGACGAGCTTGGCACCTGAGAAATGATTTAATTTCTGGAAAGGGGAAGGAATCCATTGCTGCTTCTGCAATTTTTGTGGACAATTATTGGTCTTCATTTACGTCTTGTCACTATTGAGGTTGTTCCCGGTAACAAAGGTAAAGGAAAATTGGGAGGTGTGATATCAGTTTCGGCACCAGTACAAGATCATGTGTTATGCAAACCTCTCCCAGATGATTATATCAAGATCAATGTCGATGCCAGTTATGTGGAAAGTACTAATGTCGCCAGTGTGGGGGTGGTTGCTAGAAACTCATCTGGTGAAGTTATTATTTCTTAGTGGGACTTTCTGGGTCAGTGTTCCAGCATGAATGAAGCTGAACTACGTGCATGCCTGGCAGGCCTTTATATCGATATTACTCTTCACCAGTCAATTATTCTGGAGACTGATTGTGTTTTTGTTCGTTCTTTCCTTGCGAATGAGAAGGTTGACAGGTCTCCTCTCATTGATCATAGAAAGAAGCCTTAAGTATATCCAGGATGATCAAGAATTTTAAAATTGCGAAAATCAATCGGCTAGCCAATGGGGTGGCTCACGAAATTGCGAAGTTTAGCTTTATTAGTAGATCTGATGGGATTCTTCTTAATAGTGTTCCGCCTTGCATGGAGAATTTTGTAATGAACGATTGAAATAACCTTTTTACTTAATTAATATATGGGGGTTCTAAAAAAGTAATCACCAGCATCAGTAGCAAGACAAAAGTATGGTTATGTCAAGACCAAATTTAACCAATGGGCAAGATATATACACTTACATGAGTTCAATCCAAAGGTATATTAATCGAAATAACTAGAATAAAGAGAATAGTATTCTTCATGATAGTTGTACTTCTGCGAGTGCAAAAACTAAAATGAGACTCTAACTAGGAATATAGATTGTGTAAGTGAAAATGCACCACAGTGGTATGATGTTTCTAAGATGACCTGGATATTTTTCTGGGCGGGAGTGCATCGACATAGCAAGGGCGGTAGGGGAACGCAGCGTGAACGTCTCTAGCATGTTGATAATATTGTCTAGGATACATGTTACCTAGATACTGCATTCTCGAAGTTTGGAGATGATACGGCACCACCAGATCACTGAATTTTAGATGGAGCGCGTCCTTGTACGGATGGAATCCGACAATGTTGCAACCCCATTCCCAGACATCCTCCACTGCAATTGTACTGCTATGTAAGTCAATGAAGTTGTGCTCATCCGAGTTCCATGAGTAGTTGAACACAGATGGGTGAGGAGAATCTGGGTTTGGGACGCCAGAGTCTTGGGGGTGGCCGGCACGCCGGTGCCATGTCCGTGGGGAGGAGGAGGAGGTGGAGGAGCAGGCGACGCTAGGGCGGTTACATGCGAGAGAGAGAGAGAGAGAGAGAGAGAGAGAGAGAGAGAGAGAGAGAGAGAGAGAGCGCGGAAGTGTGCTATAGACGAAGGATGAGACCGGCGTCTGATACGATGTGGAGAAGTGAATGGAGAGGGAAAATAGCACCTTGGGTGCTGTCGTATCCATCGCATAAATATATGTACATGTGCAACAGTAGCGTGGGGCCTGGAGCTAGCTACGTGGTTGGGATCGTGGGCAATCGTGCATGCAATACGTGGGAGAAGAGGGCTAGCTGCTAACAACAATGACCAACTTGAAGTGCAAGACAAGGTAGAATAAGATCCTACACTATTATATCTTTTTTAATAATCATAATACTCAACAGTATGAATGCATGATACCAAGATCACCCGTGAATAAGCTGAATTGCCGCGGATTCGATCGTCGAAGTGGATTCAATTTTAACGAGAGGGGCAGCAAGAGCCACGAGGCGGCGGCACAAAAGGATGCATGAAGCCACGAACGAAAAGGAAACTATCAATCTGGACGAAGCCACAATCTAAACGGCTACAAATTAGGTATCTTTTTTTACGAACCAACCTGCGGTTAGATGGTTAGAGAGATAGTGGTATCCCCAGCCCACCAGGGTTTAAGTCTTGGTGACTTCATAAATCTCAAGATGATATGCCGACTCAGTCTCTCAAAGGTGCTAATAGGGGTAGGGTGTGCGTGTGTGCGTTCATAAGTATGAGTGTATATGCGCGTATGTATGAGCGCTTGCATCTCTCTACTGTGTTCAAAAGGTATTCCTATTTTTCTGGAGTGTACAACTTAGCGATTCTGCAATGTAATACTGGGCCTTTGGACTGGAACGATGGGCCGTTAGGATCAAATGAAGATTCATACCCCTAAAAAAATCAGACGAAGATTCATAACTATACATATATGCTAGTACCAATTACCTAATAAAAATTCACAGGGGGGCGAGGTGATGGGGGGTGTCTGACCCCTGCTTGCACCCCCTGTCTCTGCCTCTGTACATGATAAGATACTTGCCAGGGATAATATGTTGTCTCTAAGATGACGGTGATGTTTTTCTGGGCGGGAGTGTATCGACATAGCAAGGGAGGTAGGGAACATAGCGTGGACGTCCGTAGCATGTTGATGATGTTGGCTAGGATACATATCACCTAGATATTGTATTGGCTCTCTCCTCTCAACTAGACAGCGGCATGTCCCTCCACAACTCTATCTCCATCGCCACCACCACGAAGGCTACACATGAGGAGAAGGAGCCATCGCCACCACCACCAGGCATCGATTCTAGGTCATGCGTGCCGGCCACAATCTCCTTCTTCCTCATTGATCCTATAATTTGGAAGGTTGAACATGTTTAATTATGCCATCAATAAAGCATTCATCTTTGTGTCTATGTTCATCTATGTTTGAGTGATTGATCCGGTTCTAGGTTGAGGTATGACCTATCACACAATATTAATCTTTGTGGCATCACCTACTATGATTGGAACATCTTCAAGATGGTCTGCATGCATGATTGTCTTAGAAGTACATAAGAAGAAAATGTATGTATGAATCTATAATTCAACTGCCAAGAAACATCAAGACTCGTGCAACAACGCTATGGATCCAGTGCAACAGTTTGAAGTATCGGTATCAGATCAAAACGATAATGTTCAAACATCAAGATTCATTTGTGCTCCTCTTAACGCAACACATATCAACAACCTAATGTAATGTTCTTCTCAACATCCTACACATACTCTGCTAGAAAATCTATAACTATCCAAAATATAATTTACATGGACCTTGGTAGTCAGTAATCACCACCATCAGTAGCAAGACAAAAGTATGGTTATGTCAAGACCAAAATTAACCAATGGGCAAGATATATACACTTACATGAGTTCAATCCAAAGGTATATTAATCAAAAGGTATATTAATCCGACAATGTTGCAACCCCATCCCCAGACATCCTCCTCTGCAATTGTACTGCTATGTAAGTCAATGAAGTTGTGCTCGTCCGAGTTCCATGAGTAGTCGGAACCATCACTATTCTGAAGTTCTGCATGCTCATCACTGTCGTAGATATATTGTTCTTCCTCCTGTTCGCCTTGTGTCTCATCATCAATGTGTTGTTCTTCTTCCTCCTCATCGTGTGCACCGTTATAGTCATCATCTTCCTCTTCCTCTACCTCCACCTCTTCGTCACCTTTCTCGTACCCGTCCTCGCCAGTTCCATCACTACAATCATCATTGATTTCCTCATTGTCGTCATGCTCGAATAAGCTAATCAAGTCTTTGTCGCTTTCAACCATCGCCCATGTTATCTTTGGTGACATCAATGGTTGCATTCTCAGATAATTCATGATACGATCATGCCCTTTAAGGTCGGCTTTGTGTGCCAACGTCCAGCCCATACCTCTATGGTAGCTCCCTAAGAGCATCTCCAGCCGTTGGCCCCCCAGGGGGCGCCTAAAATCGCCGCCTGGGGGTGAGCCAGCGCAAAAAAACGGCCTGGGGCGAGTTGGTCCCCAGCCGCCAGCCCCAGGGCCGCCCCCAGGCGTGTTCAAAAAAGAAAAATATATAGCAAAGTTCGGCAAAGTTCGGCTAAACACGACTAAATTTTGGCAAACTTGGGCATATATTAGACATGTTCGTGGATTTTCATTACATAGCAAATATAACCCCGTCGGCCTGGCGCGCATGTCCGGCGACGCTGGGATGTTCGCCTCGAACAAGAGCCACGATTCATGTTCGCGGAGCATGCGGCGGCCGAAGCCGTTGGCCGCCGCCTCGTCCCCGGGGAAACGCTCGGCCATCGGGAGAGGGGGAGGGGGGGGAGGGCTCGGCGGTGGCGCACGGGAGAGGTAGAGCTTGGCGGCTAGGGCGGGGCTGGTGTGGCCAGAGGCGAGCGAGGCCACCGGTTTATATAGCCGCGCCGCGCCTGTGTGTACGCGTGCGAGGGAGGGGAGGCGTCGGCGCGCCGCCCCGTGACGCGCCGCCCGTGAGGAATCAATGGCAAGGCTGACCGGCGGCAGCCTTGCCATTGATTCCCCGTGGGAAACCGAGGCGTTGGGGGAAGACGAGGCGTGGTGTCGCTGACGCGGCTGGCCCGCGGCTCTTTCACGCCAAAACCGCTCGCCCCAGCGCGCCGGGTTCGGCCTGGGTCCGCCGGCGCTGATTTCGGCCCAGGCCGGCGAAAATCAGGCTCCTGAGGGCGCGACTGGACCGTTTTTTGGGCGCCTGCGCGAAAAAATCGCCTGGGAGGCCTTTCTGGGGGCGCGGCTGGAGATGCTCTAAGTACCTCTCGGGCAGTGCCATTTCATCCAATCTGTCGCCGTCATGAGGATGCCCCGGGAGTCGAACCATGTCGTAGGTGCCCTGTGAACAACGCAGGACCATGAGTACATCACTGTGGCAGTGCACATAGAGCGAGCCATGCCAATACTCGGCTGACCACCACGTCCGCTGATCACGACGACGCAGTGCGGTCACCACATCATAGAGGTGTCCGGAGGCGCAGCGCCCCGGCGTGAACTCCCGGCTCTCCCACCGGCCCGTCTGTGAAGAGAACAGAAACGCGTGGAACACCTTGGCAGCCGGCTCTTCTCCAAAAAGGTTTGGTAGGGGCGTATGCTCCCAGTCGACCCAGCACGGTAGTTTGGCGCGTGACGACGTACCATGCTGCTCTTCTTCGTACCGTTGTAGCTTCTCCGTGGGAAAGAAGAAGACCCGGTGGTGCTGCGACACGGCCGGGTCAAAGGCGAGGAACATGCCCTCGATGCTGCACGGCGACGTCGCCGGGTTGCACACGTAGGGAACACCAGGCCACTTCCCTCGACGAGGAGCAAGCCGTTGCAATGCTGCTTTAGGCTACAATCATTTTAGTTCTTTTGTCATTTTACAATTTAAAAAAAAAATCTAAATTATGAATAATATACATATAAATAAAATAAATTTTACCAAAAAAACGCTCATGTATTAATTTAAAAAATCCACCAAGTTAAATTATGAATAATATGTATAATTTTAAAATTGTTCGCACATGAAATAAAAAATAAAGTAATTTTAGAAAATATGTATACTTTCTAAAATGATCATATACGTTCAAAACATTTACAAGTTTTTTTATTAAATATTCATCTTCTACATAGAAGCGATCATGCTTTAAATTTATATGCTTGTCGGTTATCTCTTTTTTCAGAATTAAAATTCCGAGTTTATGTTATTTAGCCAAAATATATAATGATTTTTTATTTGGCCAAAATATATAATGATTTAGTATCGTGTCAGGACATCAAGTGTTATCTCGGTCTCTTGGCTTGCCGCGCATGCTGGCTAGCCTGGGGTCACCGGTTCAAATGCTTATTTTTCACCGGCTCAAGGATAACATGTACATATGGCCATCGCCAATAAGCTAAAGAAGCTCGGCAATATTATGCAGTAGTTTTTCTTTTTGAAATGTTGGCAGGTACAATGGCTATGATCCAAACAAATATAGCTTGCCAAAATTTTGGTCATGCCAATGTTTTGATTGGGCTAATAGGGGAACAAACCAAACACACCCATTGACATTTTTTTTGAACATAGTACAACCAAAGTCACTCACATACACGAGCATACATGCATCTCTATGAACGCACACACGCACACCCTATCCCTATGAGCATCAGTGGCGGACCTAGCCCACTGGACCAGGGTGGACCAGCAGTGTTACGGTACATATACATTTATTTATTTTTATTTTATTTTTTTTAGCTTTTCTCCTATGGTATAAAAGCTATTTTCAAATCTCAGGGTGGGCCACCCTCTACCTCCGCCACTGATGAGCACCTTTGAAAGATTAAGCCGGTATAATAGGATCTAGCGATTGTAATCGTAGTGGGAAATGTACAACGTGTCGGGCAGGGACAATGTAAAATGCAGAGCCAGCTTTTGGGCGCCACGTTCATGACCTGATGGCCAGATCACATTTGAGGTATTGTGAATCAAAGGCAGATACTTTGCTTCAAATTAAAGGCCGACCGAATTAACGAACGCGAATTCATCGTATCAACTCGATAGCCGCTGACCTCAAGGAGAACAGTACAATAGGATTCGTCGGTGCCATGGCCGCGGTGGCCACCGCCACGACCCATGAGGAGGATTTGATACATGCATGCGGTTCGGATTGGGTTGATCTTAAAATTTGAGCAGTAGTAGGGACCTGAGCTGACTATCTGCCTTCTGATTTGTTGCGGAGAAGATCCCCGATATATGGACCGGATGAAAATGCCAAAATTAGGCTAAGACCCAAAAAGTGCCTGCAGAGGCCAAGCTCCATTGAGCTCTTTATTCATTTTCTTCCAGCGAAAATACTTTTTTCACACCTCAAAAAAATCTGGAAAAAAGTGTACAGTAGACATATATTTGTAGTATGCATGTACAAAATTCCATGAACATACATATTCATATGTGATGTACACATAAAAGACAAATACACATATTAAAATGGGCCTTTTCTTTGTTGTATTTGGGCCAAATATTTGTTTTTTTTTTGTGTAGCATGCAAATAATCAAATTAGTTGATGAAATGTTATACATACTTGAAGAATATGCATATGTATTTGTGGAAAAAATATCTTCTATATACATTTTGATTTTTTTTGTAAAACGAGCTTCATGAGCTCGGTCTTCGGAACGCTATTCTCGGCGAAGACCTCGATATATGGATTGAATGAGATATGCCCTGCATCAGGAAAAAAAATTAACAAAGACCTCACAGAAACACAACATACTTCAGTTTTAGCACAACACAACCAACAGTCTGCAGAAGAAGAAACAGAGAGGTTGCCAGGCAAAAAATGTCTCCAGACCAAACAAGTTTGATTTGCATCCATGTGGCATCAACAGTCATGTAGTATGAACTATCCAAATTCTATTGATTCACTTGCAGACAGTAGATGCTGAAGAAACACACCAACACAAGGCATCACATCACTCGCACCTCCACTCTCGCAGATCTGCAAACTTGAGCCTGATGCTCTGCAGAGATGATACAAACTACCAATGAATTGCCTTCTCTTCACGCCGAAAGAGCAGACTGATCAAGAGCTATCCGCCGAGTTAAAAATATTAGCAGCCGCACCAGTCACCTATCACAACTGCTTCAGCAAGAATTTCTAGAACTAGTTTTCCGTCGCTTCCTCGGGGTTTCGGAAAACATACATTGGCCTTCACCACCGCTCGTCGCTGCATTCGAGCATCGACGTGAAAGAACCTGCAGCGGTGGAAGGGGCAGTCCTCCTTTTCTTGCATGATTTGGTTGGCTGAGCAATGGAGTGAACCTCTTCTTCAGGAAAATTCTGACCAGAGGCTTCTGGAGAGAAGCAACGAAATGCTTGTCAGACTAATAGTGAACACTGAATAACAGTTATGAACTTCTGTCAAAGTGAAGTTTAATACAATTATTTACTAAAGAGCTAACTCTAGACAATGCATCAAACATGGTTGTCGACCAGATAGGCAATTCAGTTATAGCTTCTTTATATGACAAACAATTCCATAAAGTCATTTAATATTTCCACAAATCATGAGGAATACCAGCGGCCTGGCATGCAAAATTACATCATTCCTTGGATCACAATTATTTGATTTATCGACTTACGACGTAATAAATATTTGTCTTTTTTATTAATTGACACTTTCTAGGAGTAATTCATACTATCAGACTAACAGTGAGCGAACACTGAACAACAGTAGTGAACTTGTGTCAAAGTGAAGAAAACATATACAGAAGGAAGCAATCTGCAAACAAGATAAGAAAGTGTAACAACCTGAGCTTTTCCCAACAAGATTTTCGCCAGCAAAAATGCCCACTTCTCTTCCATATGTCCGATAAGTCTTGTGAACCGTATCAGTACCCGATTCACCGTCATCGGCCGAAGCACACACCACATCACCACGACGGTTCACACCGGAATAATCTTTGTGTGGCCTGAAACGCCTTGCCCATGGATCCTCGGGCAGTCCTCTTACGCCTACATCACGCAAGCGAGAAACGTTCGTCTCAGACCTGAGCTCGTCTGAGGCTCCCTCTTGGAGGGCTTTGAGCCCATGGCCGCCCACATGGGTGATGCTCCTACCAGGAGCGTGAGCGTGGTAGTGCTGTAACTGTCGGCTACTACGTATACGGAGTTGCTGCACGAAGGACGCCTCCATGGAGCTTATGTACATGTCGTGGCTGTCGTTTGTCCATCCAGCCGACACCAACTCTCCAACTTGATTGCCCTGATGAAGAGAAGATAAGATCATTTTCCATTTTACAGGTCATTTCCATTTACATGCAAAATTAACTCATTGGATAGCTGTCCCACAGTAAAAGAGAGGTGATTGCAAGAGAATACTGGACAAATGTCCAGGATGATTACTAGTACTCCCTGCGGTCCTTTTTACTCTGCACATTGGATTTGCCGAAAGTCAAACTTTGCTAAGTTTGACCAAATTTATATTAAAAAATATTAGCATCTATAATATCTAATAAATATAATATGAAAATATATTCCAAAATGAATCTAATGATATTGGTGTTGTTATGTGAATGTCTATAATTTTTTATATAAACTTGGTCAAAGTTGGATGAGATTGACTTCAGACAAACCTAATATGCAGAGTAAAAAGGACCGGAGGGAGTATTATATATGGTGTTTTGCCTGGCTTTGTTTGTACTTTTCGAGTCTAATTTAACTTGTATGGCGATTGGCAAGAGCTAATTGCAAGAGACTAGGAAATCAAACATAAGTCGAAGTGATATGCTCCTACTTGCAGTGCATCAGAAAAAGAGTCAGGCGTGGATAGATTAGATTACCTTGGCGACAGTGCCGGGTGGCCGTTGAATCGTCGACGCGTCACCCATCGGACCAAGATCGACAAGATTCGAGCTCTCTCCTCCCCAAGAACTATCGTAGCACGGCGCCAGAAATCGGGATATCTTCCGTCGATTTTCTCGGAGAAAAGCTCGGGTGGATGGAGAAGAGGGGAAGAGATGTGTGGGATTTGGTCGTCCGTCGTCCTCCTCCTGGAGAGAGAGAGACGAGGAGGCCGAGATGTAGTATACTCTCATCGGAAGAAAAATATCTGGCCTGCGCCAGCAAGCAGAGCAGAGCAAAGGGTGGAGAAGACGAAGAAAGAAAAGGGCAGCGCGGGGGGCGTCGAGGCGTACTTTATTTTTATCTTTTGAGGGAGGAGGCGTACTTTATGTTGACGTGGCCGCGCGGGGGCGGAAAAATATCGGGCGCAGATATTTTCGCGCGATTGGATGCAGGCTGTAGGGGCTGCCTGCCTGACAAGTCGGGCCCTGGGCCGTTTTTTTCACTCTACGAAACATGGCAGCGGCAATTATACTATTATTTTTAGCACAGTACAGACGCGCACACACACCCTACTCCTATGAACATCCCCAAAAGACTGAGTCGGTATATCATCTTGAGATTTACGAAGTCACCGTATATCATCTTGACATTTGCTAGGCTTTATTAGTCACAGGCAAAACTATGTTTTTTTAGTCATAGTACAAACTGGCCAAACTGGGTTTTACTTTTTACTTTTATATATTTTAGTATGACAGCATCCCCCCCCCCCCCCAAGTACCGAACAAACAAGCCCGCCCTGGAATCTGACATTTGGTACATATCGGGGTCCAATATTTGTACTATATAGTATAAAAGAACGTGTGTCTTTCTTTCTGTCCTTAATTTTGACCTATTATTCCATTCATCAAGTTACGGTTGCTGACCCTTTGTACCCTTAACTAGCTAATTGTCCATGCGTTGCAATGAGGACAAACACATTTTAGTGATTTAATATCAATTACGAGTGACCCAACAAACACATCACGAGTGCTTCTTTTCCTATGGCCCATCTCACATCAACGTCGTCGGGTAGGATCGTATGGCAGAACGTGAAGATGATGAAAAGGGGGCATGCGATTTTAGGAGGAGTCCACATAAATAATACTTTTCCTAAATTAAGGCTTCTCGCTTGAGGTATTTAAGCACACTACTTATGCTATAGTCAATACTACAAAACAATGGTACTCTCCATAATAAACATCATTCTTCTGTCCAAAGATATCTGATACTTCCATAACAAACACACACTACACGCCAATGCTGGGATTGTTGTTGACATCTCAACGAGCATGCTCATCCTCACCGCATGCATGTCGCAATCAAACCAAAGCACGGTTTTACATAGTATTGTTCATTTAGGTGAATTCACCAGCTAGATTATGGGAGTGAGATGCTTAGTAGTTTGGCTGGGGTTACTGGTGACATTCTTGGGTATGCCTGGGAGTGCGCCTGCCTGTGGTTTGCTTTATTTTGTTTCCGTAGTAGTGTGGTCGTTGGTAGTTGTGGCGTGTGGGTCTTGTGTCTTGTAGTGAATACTTGTGGTTTCCCTGAATGGAAATCATAGGAGGATAGCCCTTCTTTTCTTCAATAAAAGGTGAATTCACCAGCAGCCATCCGATAGCAACCAGCCGACCATAAAGAAAACTTCACCGACCTCGACCAACAGTAGCCGCGCATGACGAATGGTTAATTAATTCCCTTTTGCAAAATAAGACACATTACTGAGAATGGCTTTCATTCAAAAGGGAGAGGGGGTGGGCAATAATCCTACATCTATGAACCTTTTACGAAACTTGCCTATTAACTCTGTTGTTCATTCAGCAAGGAAAACTTCACCGACCTCGACCAACAGTAGCCGCGCATGACGAATGGTTAATTAATTCCCTTTTGCTAAATAAGACACATTACTGAGAATGGCTTTCATTCAAAAGGGAGAGGGGGTGGGCAATAATCCTACATCTATGAACCTTTTACGAAACTTGCCTATTAACTCTGTTGTTCATTCAGCAAGGAAAACTTCACCGACCTCGACCAACAGTAGCCGCGCATGACGAATGGTTAATTAATTCCCTTTTGCTAAATAAGACACATTACTGAGAATGGCTTTCATTCAAAAGGGAGAGGGGGTGGGCAATAATCCTACATCTATGAGCCTTTTACGAAACTTGCCTATTAATCCTCTCGCCCCCCTGAATTTCACCGGGGGTGGGCCCCTCCTCCCCCTTGTCTCCAATCAAAGCTTGCCAAATGTTCTAGCCCCCGTAAACTAAAAAGCCCATGGATGTAGCATTGCTTGGGGGTGGGAGCAATATAAAAGGAGCGAGCTCGATTCACGTAACAACACATACTCTTGCTTCGAGAGAAACAACAAAAATTAAGGTGAATGCTCAGAGTTAGAGGCTGCCTAGCACTCGCGTTCTTTGTGAGCTTCTTCTCATGGGCTAAGGATGTGAGTATACCTTAATATATTGGGACCGGCTAGTGCACCGTCGACTGAATTTTATTTTCAGGTCGGTCACTTTTTGTACAACCTGGTAGCCCCACATATTGGACCTGACCTCCTTCACCAGTGGCTGCGACGGGTGAGCACATACATGTATACGACACACCGCATAAATCATGCATAAACGGCCACATGCCCATGCGAAAAAGCCCACAGGCATGTCACACACACATGGACAATACACAGAGGCACATCACATACATGGTGTGCTCATCATTCACTTCTTTTGTCATGTAGATGGAGCAAAATTAAAAATTAAAAATAAAAAGACAAAGACATTATTTAAGGTGAATTAAGGGATTTATATTACCTAAATCAAGAAATAAATTGAAAAATGGGGCGACAACGTGTCAGGTGTTTGATGTTTTCTGCGTCAATAAAATCGGTCTCCACCATTTGATCTAGATCCAAAGGCCTAGCTGGCTTCTTTCTCCAACCTTCTCCTTCCCCCAACATTATAACTAAAGAAAACAAAAAAAACGAATTTTTCTAAAGAAGAATGAAGTAGTGGCATTGGTTACCCTTAAATAAGAAAGACTCTGGTAGAAACTTCAAAAAAACTTGCACATAGTTTACACAAAAAAACACACCTTTTATAATATGCAACAATAAACCTATTATACACATCAAGAATAGATGAACAAAAAAAAGAACTCTAAGAATGGTTTTTATAGGAATGAATTTGCGGCAATTGCATTGCCCATTAAGAAGAAAGAGAATAAAAACAAATAATGACAAAATTTGCACACGATTTACATAAAAATTGCGCTTTTTCATGATATGCAAGAATAAGAATATAATAGTGGAATTTTTGTAAAAAGAAGTTTTTGAACCAAGAAGTCTAAGAATGGTAATATAATAGTGGAATTTTCGTAAAAATAAGCTTTTGAACCAAAACTCTAAGAATGGTTTTTATAGGAATCAATTAGTGGCAATTGCATTGCCCTTTAAGAAGAAAGAGCATAAAAAACAAATAATGACAAAATTTGCGCACAATTTTCCAAAGAAATGTGTTTTTAAAAAATATGCAAGATTAAGAATGTAATAGTGAAATTTTCAAGGAAGCTTTTGAATAACGAATGAATTATTAGCATCGGTATTACCCTTTAAAAAGAATGAAAATAAAATAAAATAGAAATCAAAATAATCAAGTTTATGTAAGTAAGAATAAATTAGTGGCACTGGTGAAAATAAAGAAACAAATAATGAAAAAATGTGCACATAATTTACATAAAATACTACTTTTTATATGGAAGAATAAGCATATTATAGTGATTTTTTTGCAAACAATAAGTTTTATGAGAAGGAATGAATTAGTGGCATTGGTATTACCTTTTAAAAAGAGAGAAAATGAAATAAAAAATAAAACAAAATCAAAATAATTAAGTTTTCTATGGAAGAATGAATTAGTGGCATTGGTATTACCCTTTAAGAAGCAAAAAGGAAAAAAAACTAAACCAAATAATAATAATGAATTTTTCTAAGGATGAATGAATTAGTGGCACTGGTGTTACCCCTTAAGAAGTAAGAAAATAAAAAGAAACCAAAAAAATTGCTCACAACTTTGCACTAGTATAATTTACAATCTAGTATAAAAAGAAACCAAAGAAATCATATAATAGTGCAATTTTTGCAATCTAGTATAATTTACACACATATTTCATGGTAAACAGAATATTGAAATTTCCTAAGTAAAATGAGTTAGTGGCATTGGTACTAACCTCTAAGAAAAAGGAAATTCAAAAAATGGTAAAATATGCACACATTTGAAATATAAATTGCGCTTTCTTATGATATGCAACAATAAGCATATAATGGTGGAAGTTTTGCAAATAAGAAGTTTCGTAAGGAAGAATGAATTGGCCGGATTGGTATTACCACCAAGGAAGAAAGAAAATAAAATGTATACTAAAGCAAAATCAGGCAATTGAAATTTTCTAAGAATTATACATTGGTATTACCCTTTAAAAGGAACGACATAATACAAAAAAAACTTTAAAAAATAATAGCACATAACTTGAAGAACTAGAAAATGAAGTTTTTTTCTAAGGAATAATGAATTAATGGCATTGATATTACTCTTGAGAAGGAAAAAATGAGAAATATCAAAGGATGAATGAATTAGTGGCACTGGTATTACCTTTAAAAGGACAAAACTAAATCTAAAGTAAACCAATTAATGAAAAAATTACACACAAATTGCATATTTTATAACATGTAATATATAAGCATCACACAAAAAATGAAACAAAAAAATCACACAACTTTGCACTTTAATTGCACTACCTTTTATGCAAAGAATAGTCATGTAATAGTGCAATTTTCACATGTATTGTATAGTATTTAAGTGTACATTTACACTCACCAACATCCAAAAAATATATATCCACAAAGTTATAACCGAAAATCAACTAATAAAGAAAAGAAAAAAACAAAAGAAAAACACATAGAAACAGAAAATAGAAAAAATAGAGCGGGAGAGAGGAGGGCTGAGGAGTCAGATGGACTGACCCAAAATACGGGTCAATCAAAAAATTCAGCCCAAAACAAGGCACACCACACAAGAAAAGAAAAAGAGCACGGACATAAAATTGGCTGGCCCATACATACGACTTACCTATAGCTAAAGTGTTATATATTATATGAAAAAATATCGACAATATAATAATGATGTGATATTGCAGCAATTTATCAGTTTGGATCTACCCAACACCAATGTGTACTCATTATTGTTGACATCGTTGTTACTTTAGCAATGTTCGGTCGTGATCAGATTAACAAGATCATCGTAAACACATGAGCTTTTCCTAGATGTATGACTATGGACCCATTTGATGTTTATGTTTTCCACACATGCAGTTGAGTTTTCTATGAATCAATAACAAATGTAATTATAGCATAGAAAAAATTTAATTATGAACATGAAATAGCATAATACTCGCTCTGTAAACAAATGTAAGATATTTTAGGTCACTACTTGAGTGACGTAAAACGTTTTACATTTATTTACGGTGGGCGTGACATTCTATTATTGTGTCCGGGGTACATTTTTAACGCTTGGGCAGAGGGCGAATAGCTACTTTTAGAGCAGAAAATCCATAAGTATGCACACTACACGCCTATGCTGGGATGGGATCAACGTTGTTTGTGCCGCGGCAAGAGATTTGGGCCGCTAGAGCACCGCTGGCTTCGATCCGGAGGATGGGGACGCGTCGCGCCGGCCACCATGGCTGACTGGTTTGGTGGTCTGTCGAACAAGCCAAGCTAGTGTGCAGAAAACGTGCTCAATCGCTGGCGATCATTACCGTCTGGTGGATTTGGCGCGAGCTGAACGCGCCCATCTTTTTAAACATAAGGAGCGTTCAGCGTTGGGAGCTGGTGGTGGCTTTTGATCGTCGGCGGGTCTCCTTTTTCATTTCTTTTTGGTTTTTTTTTTAGGAACCGGCAGGAGCACTGCCTTTTCATTTCAGACGAAAAAGAGGGTTTATGTACAAAGATGACAGGTTTTTCCGGGGAAACCTGACGAAACCCTTATAAGAACCGTTGTGGTATGCTAAGTGAACCAAATCACCCAATGCCGGTCGCCACTTGTGCCCTGCCAAAGGCGCAAGCCCGCATTCTTATGTTGTCGAGCGCGATGGCCGCCACCTCCAGGTGAGTGAGGCGGGTGCCGATGAATATCCGGCGGTTGCGCTCCTTCCAGATATTCCAAATGGTATAGAGGAAGTGACCGCTATGCCGGCGTCTTTCGTCTTTGGACAGGGGACAGATGAGCCGATCCCACCAGTCGGAGACTCCCATGGGAGGCGGAATTGTCATCATGTTCGTCGGCGCCTCCCCGGTCCATGCCTGAACATGCGACCAAACCGCAATCGCAAATGGGCAGTCCTTGCAGAGGTGAGTTGCCGTCTCCGGTGCTCCCAGACACAGCGGGCATGTAGGATCGTGCGGCCATCCGCGAATAGCGAGCATGTCGGCCGTGAGGATCTTTCATGGAGCACCAGCCAGGAAAAGAGCTTGCATTTGGGTTCCGCGTGTGCCTCCCAAATCTTCGTCGGCGAGAACCTAGGGAAGGAGCCAGAGAATTGGGCTGTATATGCCGAAGCCGCGGAGTAGATTCCATTTGTAGTCCAACGCCAGGAGATGGAGTCCTCCCTGTCCGTAGACAGTGTAACCTGGGAGGTCAGAGATGCTATCGAGATGAATTCCTGCAGGTGTATGGGAGACTGAAGGCGGGCGACTGATCTGATCCAGTTATCCTCGTGCAGCTCCTTGGACACTGTTCTCTGCTTTCTTGTGGCGATTTTGTATAATCCGGGAGCCAGCATCCTAAGGGGACCCTTTCCGGTCCAGTCATCATGCCAGAACAGAGCTTTGCGGCCGTTACCCAGCACGATGGAGGTCGAAGCTCTGAATAGCGCCATATCCGAGTCGTCGCAGGGTAGGGCAGAGCCCACCCACTGACGGTCAGGGTCGGCCCACATTAGCCATGGCCAGCGTAAGCGGAGAGCCCGACCAAATCTCTCTAGGTCTGTGATTCCCAGCCCACCTAGGGCCTTTGGCCTGCACACCGTCTTCCAGTTTACCAGGGAATGCCCTCCGGTCGCATTCTCGGAATTGTCGCCTTGCCATATGAAGTTGCGAGAGATCCTGCTAAGTTTATGGTTGGCCCACGCCGGAAGAGGGAGCGCAGTGAGGTGATGTGTGGCCATGGCGCATAGCACAGATTTGGCCAAGGAGACCCTTCCCGGCCTCGCAAGGTTCTTTCCCTTCCATCCCGGAAGCTTGCCCATTGCTTTGTCTATGAGAGGTTGCAGATGAACCCGCTTGAGCCTTGAGGTGTGCAGGGGAAGGCCCAAGTACTTAGTTGGGAATGCAGCGATCTTCACAGGGAATCCCGATAAAATGTGGGCGAGGTCAATCTGCTGGCAGCGAATAGGAAACACCTCCGTCTTGGTCACGTTGGTAATGAGACCCGATGCCTCCCCAAAACAGGCAAGTATCCCCGCAATGGCGTCCAATTCTTCCTTCACAGAGTTGGCAAAGATGCCCGCGTCATCAGCGTAAAGTGAAATTCTGCAGGAAGCCGAACGAGCTTTGATCGGCTGCAGAATCCCGGCGTTGGAGGCAGCCCGGAGCATAAGCTGAAGCGGGTCAATTGCAAGGATGAAAAGTATGGGGACATAGGGTCACCCTGACGCAGGCCGCAAGCGTGAGCAAAAGGGAGGCCCGGGTTTCCATTTAGCAGAATCCGTGAAGAAGATGATGCCAAGGACATGCAAATCTGCCTACCCCTGTACACTTTTTTGGCATTCTTGCCCCCCTTCTTAATCGCAGTGCGCATCTCTCCTGCGTGCTTTCAAAACCTCTCACCGAGCATGCTCATCCTGGTCGCAATTTAATCAAACGAAAGCACAATTTTATATAGCAGCAACCATCAATCGCCAAGGATTTTTTTGACGGGATCAGGTTTGACATTTTTTTAGAATAGCTTTCATTCGGAACGGAGAGTGGGTGGGAGCAGTATATAAGGAGCAAGCTCGATTATATGATGATGCGTTCCCGGCCGGCGAGTGCCCCACCATCGGCGTGGGCGGCCACTTGAGCGGCGGCGGCGGCGGCATGATGATGCGCAAGCACGGCCTCTCCAGCGACAAGGTGCTCGACGCCACGCTGGTCAACGCCGGCATGGGGGAGGACCTCTTCTGGGCCATCCGGGGCGGCGGCGGCGGCAACTTTGGCATCGTGCTCTCGTGGAAGGTCCAGCTGGTGCAGGTCCCGTCGACGGTGGTGGCGTTCAACATCGCCAAGACGGCCGAGCAGGGCGCCGTGGACATCCTCACGAAATGGCAGGACGTGGCGCCGTCGCTACCCAGCGACATCACCCTAAGGGTGATCGTGCGTGGGCAGCAGGCCATGTTTCAGGCCCTGTACCTGGGCGGGTGCGGCTCGCTGGTGGCGATGATGGAGGACCAGTTCCCGGAGCTGGGCATGACGAGCGCCGACTGCCAGCCGATGAGCTGGGCGCAGTCGGCGGCCACGCCGTTCCTCAGCTTCGGCAGGAACGGCACGCTGGAGGAGGCGCTCCTGAACAGGACCACCAGCCTGAGCAGGTCCAACAAGGGCAAGTCGGACTACGTCCGGCGCGCCATCCCCAAGGCGGCGTGGGAGGACATCTTCCCCTGGTTCGCCAGGGTTCATCCTGCTGGAGCCCCACGGCGGGTTCATGGGCCGCCGCGACGCCGTACCCGCACCGGAACGGCGTGCTGTACGTGATGCAGTACATCGTGACGTGGCCAAAGGAGGGCGGGGACGGCGGCACGGCGGCGACGGCATGGATCGAGGGCCTGTACGAGTTGATGGGGCGGCACGTGAGCAAGAACCCGAGGCGGGCGTACGTCAACTTCCGGGACCTGGACATCGGGCAGAACGACGAGGTGGCCGGCGGCACGTTCGAGGGCGGCGCGGCCTGGGGCGAGCGCTACTTCGTGGGCAACTACCGGCGGCTGGCGGCGGTGAAGGCGGCCGTGGATCCCACCAACTACTTCAGGAACGAGCAGAGCATCCCGCCGTTGCGTTGAACGCGAGACGAGGCCGTCAGAAGAGAAGAGCTGACTGTGCGAGCGAGCGAGAGATGCCATGAATCAATCTTCGTCATGGGCGGCTAGCCGGCTACTGCCTACTGGTCGAGATCAGTTTACTTTCCTTTGCTGATCGAATATAAACAATGGAGTACCATCGAGTTGTATTTTTGTCAACGTTGGTGATAGATGGCTGCAGTAGTGCTGTTCGATGCAGTTTACTATCCTGGATGAACAATAGCGTATACTTTCTCCTTTTGGATTTATTAGGCTCATCTCATTTCTATGATTTTTTCATATTATACGTCTTATTTTTACTTCTTTTCACCACATGTTTATGTTTGAAGGTACATTAAATTGATGCATGCAAGGACCAAAAGAAATCAACCAATGCATGTAACCATTCTTACGTACTCATTTAGTGGTCATCCATGCATACATTGTAATTAATGCAGATTAAAGTTTGAGTAATTTTGTAAACTACGAGATACATTCCTCCGCTCATCATTCACCTTGGTTAATGAGATTTCAGATTTAAACCTTCTAAACCGGAAAGGAGTGAGTATCAAACTGTGCATTGGTTTGATTGCTACATACATGTGACAACAAGACGATCTCCAGGGTCAATCTCTCCAAAGTATAAAGCAGAAAATTGCATGGTACCGTACCGACAATTGCTCTATATAATCAGCTAGTTCCACCTAACATCATATATTTTTTTCTCATGATGTATAGCTTTTTTTTCTGGGTGTCTAGATCTAAGTCAACTGAGACTTACTCAAATCTCAGTCAAGTGGCACAACATATAAAGAAGAAGAAAAAACTAAAATAATTTTTTTATACAAATCTTCACGTAATATTTCACAAATATAGCTTCGCCTGAGACTTAAAATTTATCAATTCCATTTTTCCATGTTCAAAGAATATTGGTATTTCAGCAGCTGGCCCCATCACTGTACTTCACATGCATGCATGATAGCAGAACACACACACACACTCTCTCTCTCTCTCTCTGTCTCTCCCTCTCTCTCTCTCCTCCCACACAATAAATCCAACCATTTATTTGATATTGTCTAATTTAAAACATCCATATCTTTTAAATCATATATTCGTTTTTGAAGTTTTTCCATATATTTGAATTCCTTGTGTCAAAACTTTTAAAATGAGATCAATCTAGCATATTTTTCAACCACGTTTAAATTTGAACGCATATTTCACATTTTGAAATAATTAGTTTCACAATGATACATTACAATTTCACTTTCTGTAGTTACTATTTCACAATTCAGAACCTACATTTCACTTTCCACTGACTTGTTTCACAAAAAAAAACATCTATTTCAATTGCATAATTTTCAAATAATATATTTTACTCTTTTAGAAGAATTTGTTACACATTTTAAAAAAATCAGTTCACAATGATACATTACAATTTCACTTTTTGTAGTTACTCTTTCACAATTCAGGACCTACATTTCACTGTCCACTACCTTGTTTCACAAAAATCACATCTATTTCAATTTCAGATTTTGAAAATAACATATTTCGCTCTTTTGCAATAAACTGTTACACATTTGCACAAAATTAGTTTTTCAAAAATTACATCTATTTCAATTGCACATTTTCAAAAACCTAGTATTTCACATTTCAAAATAATCAGTTTGCCAACGAAACATTATAATTTCACTTTGTGTGGTTAAATATTTCACAATTCAGAACCTACATTTCACCTTTCTCTGGCTTTTGTAATGAGTTTGTTTCACATATTTCTAGTGAAATAGCTTTGTTTTCACAATTTTTTTTAGTGAAATAGGTTTGTTCAACATATGGAATGTGAAACGTTGAAAATTAAACATGTTTGAAATGTATCCAAGAATGGTCGGGTTGTAAAGGTCTTGGCGCCCCGAGTTCAAATATATAAATTATTTCAGAAATGAATTTATAGTTCAAATGATATGGAGGATTTAATTTAGTAAAGGTAAAATAAAAGGGTGGATTTATATGTGTGTGTGCGTGTGTGTGTGTGTGTGTGTGTGTGTGAGAGAGAGAGAGAGAGAGAGAGAGAGAGAGAGAGAGAGAGAGAGTTGTCACAATGCTGTCATCACTGCTATATCAAGGACAATAAACAGAGTTGACTTTCCCGCCACGTCAGCCCTGATAGACGGGCCCCACACGTCATAAACACGTTTAAATCTTCTAATTGGCTATTTTCCGGAAGTGGTATTTTTAGTCACGAGATTCCAATTTTTGGTAGTTATCAGTCACTTTTTTGAAAGTGGTAGTTCTGTGGGACACGAACCCCAATTGTGGTAGTTTTTTGTCAAACACTCTCTAAACCCAGACCATGCATTTCTACAGTCAATTTGTACTTCTGAAATATTATTGTTTGCTTTTGCTCTAATAGGAACAGTTTGTGGTTTACTTTTGCTATTGTGAACCTTATTGAACAACAGTTCCTCAAAGTTTCATATATCCACCTAAAATATCCGGCCTACATTTTGCAGATTGTAAACGCACCTGCTGGATCCATGTCAAAGTCCGAGCCTGAAGATACTACCCTGCTTGAGGATGAGGTGTCCTCGCTCGAGGCTGATGTATTCATGGCCGAATACAAAGAAGTGCGCATCAAGAATGAGGCCGAGGCCGAGGCCATGCTTAACAAGCCAGGGGTCACGATTGCTGAACTGGAGGAGCTTGAGCATCGGCACGTGGCAGAGTACATGAGGTGCTACATGAAGATCAGGGCTGTCAACGATGAATCTAACGCGCGGCTGCTGGAAATTCGTGCTGAGGCTGCGGACTTGCTGGGGAGGGTGTACGCCGGGGAGGAAGTCTCCGGGGAGGACCAGGTACGCTGTCTGGAGCGGATGCTTGAGCTATGCCAGTGACCGGATAAAACCTCCTGTAGAGAGAAGAAGTTGCCCTATTAGACTGCAGTGACTTTGGTAGCTACTGCATCACTACCTTTTTTTACTTGCTAGTACCATATCTTTAATTTCAGCCTCACTTTGCAAGATACCTGTGGAGTTTCAAAGAATATGCTGCGGTTCCCTGGAACACCTGTTGGTTTCTCATGTCTCTGTAACCTGTCGAGTTAGTTGTGAACCTGGCTTGTGATCTTGTGTGAATGGTAACCGGTACCTCAGAAATTTGATTCGTGATCGATCTGTTAAGGTTAATGTCTTTTTCCACCGGGATCCCGAAATGGGCGAATGGAATGAAGCCTATCTGCATCCGGAATTGTGGTTAAATGTTCTGAATCTCTGTGCTGCACCAATATGAATGTCGAAGGATTAGCACGACACTCTGCTAAGCTAGGGTGCTTCTGGAGCATTATCAGACCTGTGCCTGACACTGACAAGAGCAGATATACAGAAATTTCATGTCTCCTCCTGTTAGCGATCAGTTGTGCAGCGGGTTCGGCCCCTGCGGCACCACTCGCTTCAACTCAGATAAGATGACGCCGTCGTGCTGCTGCAGCATGGCGGGGCCGGCGAGCTTCCCAGCTGCGCCGACACCGGCACGCTTCCCCAAAGAAGAAGATGATGGGACGAGCGTGAGCTCTGCTCCCAAGAGCAGCAGTAGAAGGCTGACGAAGGGAAATGGCGGCACTAATCTGAAGCCTTGTGCTGCCATGGAACCTATTCTCTACAAACTTGAAACTTGTGGTAACCCTGCAATGCAAGGACAGAGTTAGCTGGACCAAGAATGAAACTTTGAGCAGAAATGTACGTACTCTTGGCCTCTTGGGAGATGGGTCATTTTGCACCCTGCCTGATTAAAGAGGAGAGGCCATAAAGCTTAGCCAAAATGTCAAAGACTTTAGTATCTGAAATTCTGAATAGGAGCGTTCAACAGTAGATTAGGCCGGCGTGTGTGATAGCCGGCGGAATGCTTATTCAGAAGAGCGGCAGAGGCAGGACATGTAGAGACAGTGTGGCCACTTGGATTTTTTAGAAAAGGAGGATGTACCCTGGCCTCTGCATCTGAACGATGCATGCAGCCATATTATTAATTATTCACAAAGACCATACAAGATGATACATCAATAAGCCTGAAGCCACCATCTTGGCAACACCGTTGCTACTCCTATTCCCTTGATGAAGGCGTGCCGAATGTTCGGACCTAATACCAAACAGACACCGCACTAAAGCCTAACATCTAAAGCCAGGTGTCCCCTCCAAGCCATTACCTGGATTGGGTCCCACACCAGTCAGGCACACTCCCAGTGAGCACCGCACGCTGCAAGGGCCGTCACCTCCATCATCCCTCGGTCCATCCTCAGAGCAAAATTGTTGCACCGACCTTGTCAGGCCTCTCTGCCATCAACGCCACCATGACGCCAGACAGCTTCCTCCTCCTGCGCGAGTCCATCCTCAAACGCGCTCATCGCCGAACCTCCGCGGCGCCATGCCGCCAGGATCCGCCGTCGGCCTCGCGGTAGATGTAACACCGCTCCTCCTTTTGAATGGATGGATGGATCGATGAGGGGCTCATCGATCACTGTCGATGGCAAAAGCCCAACCAACTGACAAGACTGTGCTAACAGACACATCAAGGCCGATTGTCACTCTGACGCACAGTGACAGTGTACGGCACTACGGCTAGCAAAAAATAATTTTGTCAGGAGCAGCCGAGCAGGAAGGCCACGAGTGAGTGTCTCCTATCACTGTGGTATCAATATCAACCTCTTCCTTGGCTTGTGCCAATACTTGTTCTGCATCTTGAGTTTCCACAACAGTTTTGTGTCCTCCTCCAAGTACATTGATATTTCCGCCTCTTGCCAGAAGAAGCAGGCTTCTTGTTCGGAGTTTCTACCGCTTCATGCATAGCCCTTAACTCGTCACTGCATCTACAAAATATTTCATACCTGCATCTAGCACACATGTTTGTTGCCCTGCCCTGCCCTGCCTGCATCAATAAGTTAATAACGCTGCTACTTGCAAGTGTCAAGCTTGTGATTACAAGATATACTTCTTGTTCCCATCAGCTCCATTATTATTGGTTATTTATTTATATACTCCTACTTTGCAAGTGCTGCATATGCTGAGCTACATATATATATTCATCACCAAGTCTTATATCATGCTCGCTCTTGCAAGTCTACGACTGCCATGTGGCCTGACTGTTTGTTTATCCCTACTCTTGACTGATCACTGATTGCTTAATTAGTGGCCTGAAAAATACATGTCCTTCACGTTGCTGATACTACTAGTTGTAAGTTGGAACCATCGTCTCTCGTGCACCTGTCCTGATTCTGAACGCGGGTTTTTCGGGACTGATTTGTAGCTCTGTTAAGATTAGTGCTCAATGCAGTTGCGACCTGTACTGAATTATACTATACAGTATGTTCAGTGTTTTCGGAAGTGGTTTGCTAAAAGGTCAATGTACTCTCTCTGTTCCTAAATACTTCCCCCGTCTCAAAATAAGTGTAAAATAAGCTTAACACACCTATTTTGGGACGGAGGGAGCATAAGTCTTTTAAGAGATTTCAATTATGACTACATGCAGAGCAAAATGGGTGAATATGCACTATAAAATATGTCTCTATGCTTTCGTATGTAGTTCTTATTGAAATCTATAAAAAAGATTTATATTTATAAACAGAGGAAGTATGACAAATAAATGCATCAAGATGGTCGATTACCTTTTTTTATTGTGTGTAACTGAACAAATTTCAATATATCTTTCACCTCGCACTCCTACTCTGGTGCATGTATAAATCTTTGCAAGTACGGGATTCTATATATTTATCAGTTTGGATTCATCAGATAAGTGCAGGAGGAGGAGATGGAGCACACCCTATGCTGCTTGCCTGCTTGTTGTGTGTGGTGTTTGTTAGAGCATCTGCAGCCGGGCACCTCAAATCCGCCTCATACGTCCGAGCGGGCCTTCCGGTCACTGTTAGGTCATGATTTTTTGACCCAGGCAGGCCCCTCAAACGGCCCTCAAACGCTCGGACTGATCGGCACCCCCCATATCCAGCCTAAATATGGGGTGGATATGGGAAGCCCGGGCGCGCCACGTCTGACTCGGCCCACGCTGGCCCACCCAACCACACTAAAATCCTTCCCATCCGCTCGCTGGACCAAACCCTACCTACTTCACTCCCCTCCGTCACCCAACCTCGTCTCCAACATGGCGGGCAGCGGATCTGAGTCCTTCACCTTCATATCTGTCGACCCCAAGCTCATCCCACGCGGCCCCGAGGAGGAGATGGCCGTCCGGCTTGCGCTCCGCCGTGTCCGGGAGGAGTCCCGTGCACGGCTGCACTCGGACTCCATCCGTCGGGAATCCATTGCGTTCGTCCAAATGGTGCATGGATCCGGCGCTAGGTCGTCCATAGCTGCCTCGCCGGAGGCCGTGCGGTCCGTCTGGCGTCCGAACGCGCTGGCGGACGCGCAACCCCTCCGGTGGCGCACCGATATTCGGGACGCACCAACGTCCCATGAGGCCATGGCATGGCATGCTCGCCGTGCAAGGCACCGGGCGCAGGACGCGTGGCAGCCCTCGCGGCAGCGGACGTCGGTGAGGCGGAGTCGCATTCTCTGGCGCCCTGTATGGCACATCAGTCCGGGCGTCGCAACCGCATCGTGGTGAACGTCGGCGGCTCGTCTCCGGACGGATCCATCATCGATCCGACGTTTCTAAGCCCAACGGTTTCCGGGCTCTGACGAGGAAGAGTAGGGCATGGGAGACGACGACGCCTTGAGTCCCATGAGCCGGCTCGTGTCCCATGCCCTACCCTACCTTGCCGGCGACCGGACCAACACTCTGAGGAGCGCAGCCGGCCGCCGGACGTGGCCAGGGTGGAGCCGGGCGAGCGGGGAGTGGAACCGGACGAGCTCCGCTTAGATTAGGTTTCACATTGCATGTAATAATATGGATTTGAGGTATCCGGATGTGGAATGCGTTTTTTGAGGGGTGACCGGTCACTGTCGCGGAAGCGCCCAGACGCGTTCGCGGGCGTTTGACTGGTCGGATTTGCCAAGCCCGACTGCAGATGCTCTTAGCTACTAGCTAGGTTGGGAAGAAGGTGGGTGAGAGGCCTACGCGTTGTTTATCACATGGCATTTGAAATTTGATTAATTAACTAATTAACCCCTGCCTGCCTCCATGTAGTATGATAGTATGAAGGGCTGTGGCTGCCTTCACCAGCCCAACCTCCCAGCTCAGCCTGCACGAAACTCCAATACTGTCATGTCATCAACTAGTGATGGCCTGTGTTTGACTAGTAATTAAAGGTACATGACCCAAGGAAGGCATGTGCAGCTGCAGCTGCAGTGCATTCATTGAGGCAATCAGTACTAATATAATCCCAACATGCCTGCAATGCAATGCATCCAACAACACGGACGGACGAAAGGCCCTCCTCACACATGTGCAGCTCCACTTTCATCACTAAATAAAAACTGCTTAGTCCTGGAGGCAAACAAGAAGAAGGAGAAAAAACTGTCTGCACAAAACCGACGGTGGATTCAGTGCAGCGCAACGGTGGTTTCCAGTATCGGTATCGCTGGCACATGAATTGCCAGTTGCCAAGAGCTCAATACCTACCACAGTGCATTTCACCTACTAAATATGGATCGATTAGTACTTTCTAATCTAACTATCTTAAACAGAGCAACGGAGGAGCTACTTGGTGGGGGTGCAGGATCCAAGGCGGCTCAAGTTGTGCCAATTGACTGACAGTCGACTTTGGGTACAGGATCCAAAGCAGGCCCATCAACTTGCTGGTAAATAACCAGCCTTCCCGGCGTCATTTGTCGGGAATAAACTCGCATGTGGCCAGGCTCATTTTGCTCCAGGCAGGCAGGCAACCAAGCAGGCCGTTGGTACAAAAGGTAGGCAAAAGCCCCCGTGCGTTTAGGCTCTAGGGTCCAGAAACCTGTGTGTGTCTCCATTAGCCATTACGAGTGGCTTCTCTCTGCTCTGCTCTGGAGCTCTTCTTCTTCTTCTTCCTCCTCTTCCTCTGGTGGAGTCCCGCGAAATGCTCCGGGCTCCACTCAGCGCCTGAAATCTCTCCCGGGTTTAAGGTACAATCTTCCCCCCCGCCTAAATTCGAGCTTTCAAAAGGAAAAGAAAAATGGCTTTTAATCCTTTCTTGTGTGCCTGATTCTCGGTTCAGCTTCAGCCAGCGTGGCCAAATCTCGGTTAACTCCCCTCCTCCTAGAACAGTAGAACTAAATCCCCTTCTGCTCATCTTCCATTCCCCTCTCTCACTTTCCGGCGCCAGGAAATGTGCCGTTGATTGATTGAGGGGGCCGGCGCATACAGGCTCTAGCTAGATCTGAGCGGCTGGATTGGGGGCTTTGCTGTGAGCGAATCTCTCTCAGCTCGGGAGCCTCTCTTCAAATTGCTTGCTTCTTCGTACTACTGTAATTTCTAGATTTCTGTTACCGCAAGTAAGACTAGCTCTCAGTCACCATCGTCTTCTTCTTGTGTGCGGAGCCGCCGACAGCTTTTTACTGCTGTTTCTGTCCTCTTCCATCCAAGTTTCGTCTTGGAAAATATCTCTGGATCTGATTCATAGAGAGAGATTTAACACTCTGTTTTTCTTCTTCTTCCTGTTAAGTTTCCTATAGTTGACAACAACCAATTTCCCCTGTGTCATTTGTCGCGAGGCCAGCGCGTCGCATTCGGCGGAGCAGAGCAGACACCAGCGAGTGAGTGAGTGAGTGAGCAGTACCAGCGAGCTTGGTTGGTGCTTGCCCTCGTGCGTTTAGGTCCCACACAGCTCTGTCTCTCTGATGTGTGTACTTATTTAGGCTTCGCCTTGCTGTTTTCTACTTCTGCTGAGAGATGCTCCGGGTTTAAGGTACAATCTTTGCTCTTTTTCCCCTTCCCCTTCGAGTTTTCAGAAAAGAAGGGGAAAAAAAGGAGAGCATTTCGTTTCCTCTGTATCTCCGGTTAGTGTATGTTTGTTTCTCTTTTATCTGTTTTGGGTTCAGTCAAATTTCTGTTATGCTCTTACTTCAGTGGATGATGCTACTTCACTCCCCCCTTGGAGAGATGCTAGCTAGGCTAGCTAGATCTGAGCAGCGGGAAACTAGCTAGGAATCAGATAGAAAGAGGGATCTAACACTCGCTCTGTTCTCTTGTACTTCCTCTGTCCGGAATTACTTGTCGCAGAAATGGATGTATCTAGATGTGCTTTCCATTTCTCTGACAAGTAATTCGGGATGGAGGGAGTACTGGTTTCTATTCCTGTTCCTTAAGTTGTACAGTAAGCTCTTCTAATTTTTACTTTTGGTTTACCTTTCTATTTGTGGATAGAAGAGGAGGGAGATACATCTTCTCCAAGTTTGTTCTGCTTCTGAAAAGGGGCAGTCAGTAGTCACTTGACTTGCCCTCTTGGACAGCTAACTAACTAACTTGCTGCCCTTTCAGGGAGCAGAGAGGAGAAATTGTCCTGGGGTTAGGTAAAAGAAGAAGGAGATGGCTGACATTGAAGCCGGCGGCAAGCGAGCCACTGAGTCTGACACGGCAACATTGATCCCAAACAGTGGGAACTTAGAAGGCTCAAACAGGGCCACAAAGACCTGCAGGTTCAAAGACGACGACGAGCTTGTCGAGATCACGCTCGATGTGCAACGCGATTCAGCGTCGGTCCAAGCCGTCAGGCCGGTGGCCGCGGAGGCTGCGGTGGCCGCCGCGAGGAAGCGATACGACAGAAGCAAGAGCACCGCTGCGGTGGCGCTCAAGGGCCTGCAGTTTGTGACCGCCAAAGTCGGCACCGACGGCTGGGCCGCTGTGGAGAAGCGCTTCAACCACCTGCAGGTTGATGGCGTCCTGCTCCGTTCCAGATTCGGGAAATGCATCGGTAACTACTTGTTGAACAGTTTGTTTCAGTGAATGTAGACAAGTATATATCCCTTGGAAAGAATTTGTAGTACAGTTCAAGTAGTAATTGCTTTTGGTTGTGTGTGTGTGTGTGCAGGGATGGACGGGTCCGATGAGTTTGCGGTGCAGATGTTCGATGCGTTGGCAAGGAAGAGAGGGATCGTCAAGGAGGTGCTGACCAAGCCGGAGCTCAAAGAGTTCTGGGAGCAACTCAGTGATCAGGGTTTCGACAACCGTCTCCAAACCTTCATCGACATGTTAGTACTTCTCTTCTGCTAAATGTTTTGTCATGGTTTCCTTTCTTCTGAAGATAGGTGCACAGCACTTACCACCTCTTTGTTCAGGGTTGACAAAAATGCTGATGGAAGAATCACAGTAGAGGAGGTCAAGGAGGTTAGTCACAGCTGAAAACCCCAAACTGAAAAGATCTAGTCTTAGTGTGTAAATTTGAAGTGTATATTAAGCAAATGATGCACGCTTTCGCAGATTATCGCCCTCAGTGCATCAGCAAACAAACTTTCCAAGATCAAGGAGCGCGCTGATGAGTACGCAGCACTCATCATGGAAGAGCTTGACCCTAAGAACTTGGGCTACATAGAGGTATTATGTCCAATCAAGTACATCCTCTGTTCCTTGTTCAAAAAAAAGTACATCCTCTGTTCCTTGTTTAAAAAAAGTACATCCTCTGTTCCTTGTTAAAAGAAAAAGTACATCCTCTGTTCCTAAATATAAGACGAGGTAGTAACAACTAGAGATTCGCGACATGGTTTCTTCCTAATTAACCACTCGATCTAAACGTTAACAGCTCGAGAGCTTGGAGTCGCTCTTACTGCAGACACCATCTGAAGCCGTTGCAAGATCGACCATCACCCACAGCTCCAAGCTCAGCAAAGCTCTTAGCATGAGGCTCGCGCCTAGCAAGGACACAAGCCCGCTTCGCCACTACTGGCTGCAGTTTACCTTCTTTGTACAGGAGAACTGGAAGCGCATATGGGTCGCTGGTCTCTGGCTCTCCATCTGCATCGCCCTTTTCATTTGGAAGTTCATCCAGTACCGTAACCGAGCTGTATTCAACATCATGGGCTACTGTGTGGCCACTGCAAAGGGTGCCGCCGAGACCCTGAAATTCAATATGGCCCTGGTCCTTTTTCCTGTCTGCCGAAATACAATCACTTGGATCCGATCGAAGACAAAGATTGGAGCTGTTGTACCCTTCAATGACAACATAAACTTCCATAAGGTAATGTTGGTACTATGTATATGCGGTAACGGCATGTATACTATCAAAGAACAAATTACATAGAGAGAGCTTAGTGGATGTTACATAATCTGAACGTCATTGTCATGCAGGTAATAGCAGCAGGGGTTGCAGTTGGTGTTGTTTTGCATGCAGGTGCTCATCTGACATGTGATTTCCCTCTCCTGCTCCATGCAAGCGATGCAAAATACGAACCAATGAAGCCTTTCTTTGGGGAGACAAGGCCGCCAAATTACTGGTGGTTTGTAAAAGGAACTGCGGGGTGGACAGGTATTGTCATGGTAGTGCTCATGTCAATATCCTTTGTGTTGGCCCAGCCATGGTTCCGACGTAACAAGCTCAAGGACACCAACCCACTCAAGAAGATGACTGGTTTCAATGCCTTTTGGTTTACACACCACCTGTTTGCTATTGTGTATGCACTGCTCATCGTCCACGGAACAAGTCTGTATCTAACCAAGGAGTGGTACAAGAAAACGGTAAAAGTCTATCTACTACCCTATATATTAATGCCAATAGATAGAAAATTCTAATGATCAGAATTGATACTTATTGATATTTTTTCTTACTATTATCAGACATGGATGTACATCGCTTATCCTGTCTTCTTATATTCATGTGAGCGGATCGTTCGGTTATTTAGGAGACATGACTCAGTTAAGATTCAGAAGGTACCACCATGACAAAAACACCTTTCATATGGTTTTTCATTGTTTGTCTTTTTGACCTTAGAATTAAATAACCTGATACTGTCTTTTCTTTTAAATATAGTGCACCTTAATAAGTGCCAAGCCATTTAACATGGGGGATGGATTTCTGAACAGCAAAGAAGCCTTAATTATTGAAAATTCTGAATTCACTCTTTCTTAACCTTTAACTTTTGTGTCCTAAACAGGTTGCGGTATATCCTGGTAATGTGTTGGCTCTTTATATGTCCAAGCCACCTGGTTTCAAATACCGGAGCGGGCAGTACATCTTCATAAATTGCGGCGCTGTATCTCCATATGAATGGTACCCACGTCACACACATTGAGAAAAAGAAACCAGTTGCATTAATATAATTATGAAATCAGCAGATGACTAATAGTACGGAAAAAATGTTCTATCACAGGCATCCATTTTCCGTTACATCGGCACCAGGAGATAATTACCTCAGTGTCCACATTCGCACAAGGGGTGATTGGACTTCTCGTCTTAGGACTGTCTTCTCTGAGGTAAATCAGCTTTTTTGGCCTTTGGTTTGTCCAGCGACCACATCCTGTTCAAAGTTTGTGTAACAGGAGAAACATGTCATGCACTACCAGAAACAATGTGGGACAGAATTACTTATGGGGGGGGGGGGGGGGGGGGGGGGGGGGGGGTGCTTCAGTACTTCTTGCCCATAATATATCATAATCTTGCTTAAAAAACTTAAATGTCTGAAGCATTGTCAATTGTTAAGGTTTTGATTTTTCATAGCAATGCCATTCCCTATTGCTCTACTTGATGGAACCGATAATGACATTAAATGTAAACCAGGCGTGTCGCCCTCCCACTGAAGGAGAAAGTGGACTCCTTAGAGCTGACCTTTCCGTGGGAATCACTGACAGCAACGCAAGGTGAAAAGGAACTTCTTCAGTTGCTTGAAAACTGTTTTACCATACAATATATTTCAAACTCTTGTTCTGATCCTAAACTTATGTTTGACATGTACTAGATTCCCTAAACTTATGATCGATGGACCATATGGTGCTCCGGCACAAGATTACCGGGAATACGATGTGCTGCTGCTCATCGGACTTGGCATTGGAGCTACCCCTTTGATCAGCATTGTGAAGGATGTGCTTAACCACATCCAGCGCGGGGAATCGGTTGGCGGAACAGAGCCGGATGGCAGTGGCAAGGCAAAGAAGAAACCGTTCATGACCAAGAGGGCCTACTCCTACTGGGTCACAAGGGAAGAGGGCTCCTTTGAGTGGTTCAGAGGGGTGATGAACGAGGTGGCTGAGAAGGACAAGGACGGAGTGATTGAGCTCCACAACCACTGCTCGAGCGTGTACCAAGAGGGCGATGCTCGTTCCGCGCTCATCGTCATGCTCCAGGAACTCAACCATGCCAAGAAGGGAGTCGATATTCTGTCCGGAACCAGCGTCAAGACCCACTTTGCCAGGCCTAACTGGCGAAGCGTCTTCAAGCGTATCGCAGTCAACCATGAGAACCAACGCGTCGGTACGTCTTCTCGCTGCCATTGTCATATCGATCTGGTACTAGAAATGTCGGTGACTAGTTATCATCGATCGTCTGCTAACGCACCTTAATTTAATTCTGCTTCAGGGGTTTTCTACTGCGGCGAGCCTGTTCTTGTGGCGCAGCTGCGGCAGTTGTCGGCAGACTTCACCCACAATACAAACACAAAGTTTGACTTTCACAAGGAGAATTTCTAGTTATATACGATATGTAGCTGATGTAAGAGCATGTCTATGTATGGTCTGCACCATAATAAGGTACAGAAATAGTAATACAGGTTTTTATTTGGACTGGTTTAGACGCTTTATCATGAGACCTTGATTACTGAACAAATCGTGAAACTGGTGACACTTTCGGCTTGCTCTGCTCTAGGCTCTAGCTCCAAAAATATCACATCTGAAAATCAACTCCGACAACAAACAATCACATCTAAAAATCACCTTGAGCTCGGGAGGTCGATCGGACAAGCGTGAGATTCCCAGAAGAACGAACATAGCTCCATTTGGATTAGTGACAATGTACCCTAGTACACAATAAGTTCATTTCACAAGGGGTTTGCTAATCAAAATAACTAAAGTACAGAGCAGTATACTACATAACCACAATAAGTACATTTGGATTAGTGACTTCACCCACAATAAGTCATTCTCCATGACAGCTGTATTTCTTCCAAAGGAATTACATAACCACAAGAATGTCGTAAGACCAACTCACTAAAGAACGTACGGTGCAAATAAAATTGCATAAAAAGGTGTCCGGTGTCGAGTTTCTAAGATGAACGAGACATTTCTGAGCGGGAGTGCATCAACGTAGCAAGGGCGGTAGGGGAATGCATGGTCCATGCCTCTAACTTGTTGGTGATGTTTCTCAGGATATATGTAGCCTCCTAGATACTGCATTCTGGAAGTCTGGAGATGATATGTACCCACCGTGTCACTAAATTTGAGAAGAAGCGCATCCTTGTGCGGATGGAATCCGACAATACTGCAGCCCCACCCCCAAAGGTCTTCGTCTGGAACTGTAATGTTATCATAGTCAATGAAGTTGTGTTTGTCCGAGTTCCATGAGTAGTCGGAACCGTCTCTACTCCCCAATTCCTCCTCCTCCTCCTCATCATCACCATCCTCGTCTTCATCCTCGTCGTCGCCATCGTCGTCGTCGTCATCATCATCATCATCATCATCATCATCATCATCACCATCCTCGTCTTCATCCTCGTCGTCGTCGTCGTCATCATCATCATCATCATCATCATCATCATCACCATCCTCGTCTTCATCCTCGTCGTCGCCATCGTCGTCGTCGTCATCATCATCATCATCATCATCATCATCATCCACATAGCTATCTTGTTTTTCCTTCTCTTCACCTTGTGTCTCATCATCATCATCATCATCATAGTCATCGTTGTCATCATCATCATCAACATAGCTAGTTTGTTCTTCCTTCTCACCACCTTGTGTCTGGTCATCATTATCTTCTTGTTCATCCTCTACATCTTGTGCCTCGTCATAGTTATCTTCGTCCTCTTCCTCTCCACCATCCTTGTAGTCTCCGGTCCCGTCATCGCAATCATCATCAATTTCCTCACTATTGCCATCTTCGAATAGGCTGATTAAGTCTTTGTTGCCTTCAGCCAATTCCCATGTCATCCTTGGTTCCATCCTCGGTTCACTACTAAGATATTTCATCATACGGTCATGCTCTTTGAGGTCGGCACGGTGTGCCAATGTCCATCCCAACTGATCATCGGCCGACTCCATTAGATCCCATACTTCAAGCAGCAAATCTTTGACCACCGCATAGCGGATCCCTCTATTGCAACTCCCTAAGTACCTCGTTGGCAGTGCCCATTGACGCAATCTCTTGCGGCCATAAGGATGCCCTGGAAGCTGAACCATCTGGTATGTCCCCTCCGAGCAACACAGGATCATGAGGACATCACTATGGCAGTGCACGTAGAGTGAGCCATGCCAATACTCGGCCGACCACCACGTGCGCAGATCCTTACAGCGCGGCGTGGTCACCACATCGTATAGGTTTCCTGAGGCGCATCGCCCTGGCGTGAACTTGCGGCTCTCCCACTGGCCTGTCCGTGAAGAGAACACCAACACGTGGAACACATTCTCCTTGGGCACCTTTGGGTTGGGCTCTTCCTTAGATTCAGAGAATGGTTTGTCTTCTCCAAACAAGTTGGGTAGCCACGTGTCCTCCCAATCGATCCAGCACGGGCATGGTCGACGTTTGGCGCGTGGCCACTCATCTTCCTCGTCGTTGCGATCTAGCTTTTCTGTGGGTAAGAAGAACACCTCGTGGTGCCGCGACACGGCCGGGTCAAAGGCGAGGAACATGCCCTCGACGCTGCACGGCCAGCGCGTCGGCGGACATGGCAGGCGGGCATACCGCGACGTGGCTGGGTTGCACACGTAGGGAACCATGTTAGGATTGAAGTAGCGCTTCCCCGTGACGAGGAGCAAGCCGTTGCAGTGCTGCTTCACAAGGCAATCCCAATGGTCCCAGAAGAGACGCCGGTAGCCGGGCACGTGGGCGTCGGCCGACGGCGATGGCGGCGGGCCGAAGAAGGCGAAGTCGGGGTCGTAGCCGTGGTAGGTGGCGAAGACGCCGGGAAACTCGCGCGGGAATACCTGCGGGAGGAGGAGGGCGTGGGTGTGATCGGACACGAGGTCGCGCCACGCGCGGCAGACGCACCGGGACACGGCGAGGGCGCGGCCGGGGAGGCGCCTGAGGATCTCGAGGAGGAGGTCGCTGGGGAGGGCTACGCCGTTGCCGTCCATCACGCCGACGGGGTCGCACGTGAAACTCGCGGTGGCTGGCGCTGACACGAGGCGATCTCGGGTGCAAGGAAGAGAGGAATAATAGGATCTAGCGATAGAGTTTTTTTTGAGGGATCTAGCGCTAGAGTTGTATACAAGCGTATCGCTCAATACGAACTGTAATCGTAGTGGCCATTGCTTTTTTTTTTTTCGTTTTTGATTTGAGGCACGTAGTGGGCATAGCTGCCTTGTATAGGACCGTCTCACCCTGTGAAAAAACGGGAACTCCTATTCGGTGCTTCAGGCGTCGATAGTTTTTTTTTAGACAATCTCACAAAATTTTAAAAAACGGGAGCTCCTATTCGGGGCTTTAGGCGCTTATAGTTCTTTTAGACAATCTCGTAAAATTTTATTAAACCATCACAATGTTTACAGGGACAAAAGACAATCCACCAGACTGACCTGACAAAATATGGCAGCCAGCCCCAAAAGATAACGCATGTGCTTCTGCATTGGAACTCCTAAATTCATGAAGTATATATTACATGAAATAAAACCGAACCCTTTGAGGGAATTACACAACCAGGAGACTAGTTAAGGACATTAAGCCAGTCAAACCGAACCCTGGTATTTCTAACGGGCGGTTTTCCTAACAGGGAGTGCATCGACTTCCCGTAGCAAGGTCGGTAAGGGAAAGCATCGTGCATGCATGCAGCTTGTATATGTTGACGAGGCATCATGTGACCTAGATATTGCATTCTTGAGGTGTCGAGATGATACGCCACCCCAAAACCATTGGCACAGAGGAGAACGTACTTGTATGGGTGGAATCCAATGATTCCATACTCCCACACAAAATGATCCTGTTCTTTGACTTCACTCTCATCCAACTCGACAAAGTTATATTCATCTGAGTTCCACGAGTGTTCAGAACCATCAGTGCTTGCCTGTTCTCTTGTCTCACAGTCATTATCGTTTTCTTCTTCTTCCTCCTCGCCCTCCGCCTCTTCCTCCTCCTCTTCTCCCTCATCTTCATCCTCTTCTCCATCGCTAATCTCATCGTCTTCTTCATCACTTTCCTCACCGGTATTATGTTCAAGCAAGCTGACTAGTTCTTCCTCACTTTCGATCACCTTCCATGTACATACCGGTTTAAATGCCCATGAATCTGTCATATGATATTGTGCATTCATGTCCGCCTTGTGTGCCAGTGTCCACCCTAGTTGGCTGTCAGGCGAATCTGACAATGCCCACACATGGAGTTGTAACACATTGAGCACCACATAGAATATCCCTCTCTCATTGTTCGCTAAGATGGACCTCTTGGGCAGAGTCCCAATATAGTGTCCCATTCTCTCATCACAGTCAGGGGGTCCCTTGGGAGCTGGACAGTGTCATACTTTCCCTCCGAGACCCGCATAATCATGAGTACACCAATGTGGCAGTGCACGTAGAGTGACCCCCGCCAATACTCGGCAGACCACCATGTTCGCACAAATTCCATATCTTCGATACTGATATCACCTTGTGTTGTCTCCACATTGTAGGTGCTCCATGGTACGCAGCGCCCCGGCACGAACTCTTGGCTCTCCCACAAATTGGTAATCGATGAGAAGACTAGCATGCACACTACCTTTTCCTTGGGCGCCTCAACGAATGGCACGAGAGAATCAATTTGTTCATTGGTGTCTCTGTCATGCTGTCCTTTTTCATATGGTTTCCCTTGCACGAATAACTCAGTCCACCAAGGCTTCCTAGGTTTTATTTTGACACGGCCTCTTTGCCATCGAGGCGGCATCTTTTCCCTGGGAAAAAGAAACACCTGGTGATATCGTGACTCGGCCGGGTCAAAGGCAAGGAACATGCCCTCGACGTCGCACGGCCATGGCGTCGGTGGTTGCGGCAGGCGGGCGCACCGCCTCGTCGTCGGGTTGCAGACGTAGACGTCCCTGACACCCCTGAAATCTTGCTCGTCCCGGAGAAGGAGGAGGCCGTTGCAGTGCTGCTGCACGATGGCCTGATCGCCCCAGATGAAAGGACGTCGGAAGCCGGGCTCGTCGGCGTCGTGCAGCTGGTGGCACGAGGAGCGCGAGGCCGGCGGGGCGAAGAAGGCGGAGTCGGACGGGCATCCGCTGTAGGTGGTGTAGACTCCGGGGAAGTTGCGCGGGAAGACGTGGGGGAGCAGCAGGTCGTGGGAGTCGACGACGGCGCGCCACGCGCGGCAGACGCAGCGGGACCTGGCGAGGGCGCGGCCTCGGAGGCGGCGGAGGATGGCGAGGAGGAGGTCGTAGGGGAAGCACAGGCCGTCGGCGTCGTTCGCGTCCATCGATCGCGCGGCGCGAGGGTGCAGGGTCGGAGGGGACGCGATCGAGGCCATGGCGTCCGTTGGTTGCTGAGACGGAGATATATGTTTTGGTAACGGAAGTCCGGAAGAAAGGTGCCTTGGGTATCACGGGTGATATACTCCGTATAACCTCTCTTTTTTTTTGCAGGGATCCATATATACGTTTACCTACGCATCCTTCAAAACCCTCGCGTACGTCTGTATACACAGGATATGTATCAGGACTCTGATTTTCTTTGAGTGGTGTCTGATGACTCTGATCCGCATGGAATCCTACTATGTTTCATGTAAAAAAGAGAGAGAGAGTATTCTACTTGGTCGCTAACATTCAGATTAGTTGGACTAATACTATTACCTCCGTCCTGATTTATTGGCCTCCTTAGTATTTTGTGTCAAACTTTGATCATACATTTATCAAAGAAAATACTAATAATGCATGTCAACAAAAATTATATCGCTGGATTCGTATTTAAACATAGTTTTCAATGATATTATTTTTTGTTACATGCATTAACATTTTGTTAGCTAAATCTAAGATCAAATTTTAGCATAAAATACAAAGGGGACCAATAAAGCAGGACAGAGGTAGTAAGAGTTAGATAGGACTCTTCGGACTTTTGAAAAAGGCTCACGCCCCGCTTTATATATAAAACAACGAATAACATAAATCCAACCCGTACAACTCGACCACACCACACACTCAAAGCAGGATACAAGGGTGTTGATGAACACCTACACTACGCCTTACAACTCCAAGAAAAACATGTAGGAAGAAAGAGCACCGTTTGAAGTCTCAGGAGCCCTCAACCATGAAACGATGAACCGTATACCTCAAGGCGGCGCCTTCAAGAAGGGCACGATACCGGAGCGCCGCCACGATCCGATCCAAGGATCAACATTTGCCCCGGAGCAACATGGAGAGCAAAGAGAAACCGCGACAACGCCTTCAAGAAGGAGACGACTCCCAAAGGCGCCGCCGCCTTCGGCTTGGCAGAACCAGAGAGGGTTAACACTCTTCCCCTCCGAGACGTAGGACAACAAGACATGAAGATGCTCGCCACGCCAACATCACCGTCGCGCCCAATCTGGCACCTCCAGATCCTGGCGAGATCGAGTATGGGAGGCCCCCTGCCTCCCCCTTGAAGCACCCCTGCCACCACGGCCAGCCACCTATGTGACACGTAGAGCCACCACCACCAGCCCAAAGGGATCCGCCACCAGTCGCTGCACCAAATGCATACCTGAGGAGAAGAGGACGGGTCGAGCCCCCACTATCGGCGCGCCACCTCCGCCAGCCAACAGCCACGGTAGGGGCGGCCACCCGTAGCCCGCGCCGCCCATGGTCCACTCTGCCCAAGGACGGATCTTACCAGACCACGAATGGCAGACCGCCGTCAGGTCCTGGGCGAGCACCACCCGCATGAAGCCCGTCGTGCAGCACCCGCACCCTTGCGCCATCACCTGCGCCGATGCGACACCTCTTTGTGGCACCCTACGGTAGTACCCCGTCCAGGTTCGGGATCGAAGGCCTGCGCCGATACCCCCGTGCGGGGAGACAAAAAAACCGCTGCCAACTGCAACGATCGGGCTTCGCCTGGCATCGCCCTCTGGCGACGGTGAGGGAGGAGGGGGGAGTTCCGTCGGAGGCAGCTCTGGTGCCCTCCCCGTCGCACGCGGGGACGACGATGGAGGGGATAAGGTTCCGACCACCAAGAGGCATTCTATTGCATCAAAAGATGTAGTTCCTTGGACTTAACTCTTGAAACCTAGAAGACATGCATGGTTTGACATGAGATTTTTAATATGCTAGATAATATTGAATTAGCCAAAAAAAACTACGGAGTTAACTTTAGGGGGGTGCTAGGAGCAAAAAAATTTAACTCCTCAAGTTTTGAGCAGTTAAGTTTCGGGTGGTCCAAGGAGTTAAGTTTTAGGGGAAGGGTTATAGATGCTCTAATGGCACGACATCTCGGTTTGCCGACCAGGGGTTTGCCAGGCACCCTTCACCGATTGTTACACTCGGCAAAGCCTTTGTGAGTCTTTTTTTAGCCTTCACCTAATATTTCCGGTACTGGCAAACAAAATTCTTACTGTAGTGCATGTAACTATGCTGCAAAATCGGCAGCATAATTTACACATGCATGTTGTCTAATTTTGTTTCAATTTGGAGCAGCCTTCAAAAATTATGTCAATCGAGCATGTGATGTTCATTCCGCTGAGGTTTTTTCAGCCAAAATCAATGGTTATTATATCGATTGCCTGATATGACAACCGTGCTAGAGTTTGCTCTTAGAATCGTTAAAGGCGGTTTTCCATCTGATGCGAGGGTATAGCCTAAAATTTACTCTATTAAGTTTTGGGTGGACCTAGCCGATTCCCTATATATAACGAAGTAAAACTTAATTTCGGCTCATGCATTTCGTTGTGCTATGCGCCCCCGCGATGATGGTGATGAAGCCGGCACGGCTAGTGAGCATGCCGGACACGCCTGAAGTCGCGTCTTTTCATCACCGATTTCCTGTTGGTCGGGGTGTCCGACGGGAGGGCACCAGCAGCATCAAGGACCTCGTCGCGCCGCTGCTCAAAACCTCGCCGCACGCTGCCCAAGGCCACGCCACACCAGCAGCGTCAAGGATACTCCTAAATTAATTGATGTCATGTTTGTATTCAGGTATCCGGTTGCATTGTGCAACGAACTCTACTATATGATCGCTGGAGGCACCATATGGACAGGTGAATAGCACGGAGCTGACAACAAACAAATCTCTGTATCTCGGCGACGACGAGGAGAACGTGGGGTAGTTCTTGTACCTAGAGGCGATGGATTGCCACGTGTGGAACACCTACGACATGCACTTCTATGCCTCCTTCGAGCTACTCTCCCTGTTCCAGGAGCTCGAGCTCAGCCACCCGTCGCGATGGAAGGACCTCAACCCCAAGTTCGTGTTGCAGGTCTACCCGGGTGACGTCGCCACGGGCAACACCGCCTTCGCCAGGACGGTGTGGCCGACGGTGTACCTGGCCATGGCCTACATGGACCAGTTCGAACGTGACGGAGGGCGCGACGGAGCTCGTCCATGGCGGCCGCCGGAACGGCGACCAGTACAGGCAAGGGGGTGGCGTCGCGCCGGGGTAGGGTGAGGGCACGGCTGGGGCAGGGGGCGGCGCGGAGCTCATGGGAGGCCCGACGGCTGAGCATAGGAGCAGCATGGGGAGGCGAGAGAGGTGCGACTTTTTTACTCCGCGCCGGAGCGGTGGAGTAAAAACAAGGAAGGGATAGGGAGCGGAGTATAATTTTTACGGGCAAATAGCTCCCATGCGACGTCGTTGAGTTGAATTGTCTCTCATACGACATCGTTGGTTCAAATGGCTCTCATGCAACATTTGCGTTGGAAAAAATAGCTGTCATACGACATTGCTGCCTAATCCAAAGACACATGTTTAAAACTCGAATCAGGTGGGACCCACAGCGTGGGACCCACTAACTTATCCAGCTCAGCATTGGTCAGGTGAGCGGGACCCACAGCGTGGGACCCAATAACTTATCCAGCTCAGCATTGGTCAGGTGAGCGGGACCTACAGCATGGGACCCACTAACTTATCCAGCTCAGCATTGGTACAAGAGGACAGCGAGCCGTGCCCCGAGCTTTGTAGCACCCGAGCCCTACCGCAGCCTTCCCATCCTCCCCCCTCCTCGACCGTTGTTGTTCTTCTTCTCCGGCGACGACGCGCAGCAACGCCGTTCCGGGCCGCGACCTAGCAATGTCGAGCTCCGCTTCAGCCTCCCGCCGCTCATGGCGCGCTATGGCGCAGTGCCCATGACAAGGTGCCCTGCATGCCCACGTGCCGCACCCCTGAAGCGGCTAGTAACAGCGACCGACAAGAATGGCAACCTTGGGCGGGAATTCGTGAAATGCGAGAGCAAACCAGAGCAGGGAAAGGTGAGATTTTACTTCTCAATATGCCAATTTTGTTTTTTGTCTCCCAATTTCATATTTTTCATCGGATTTGGAATTTAGGGTTCATCTTTTCGATTTCAGAAATTGAAGCAATGCACCCATTTTGAGTGGCTAGATGAGTACATAGAGCGGATTCAACTGGAGGGTGCATCAGGGGAGCTCGATTTACCGTTGGAGGCGGAGAAGTTTGGATCGGGCCCGTCTGGATCTGGGGCCCCTGGATCTGGCAATTCCATTGGGGGCGCCCATTCCATTGGTGCTACTGTGGGGGATGCAGGAGTGACGGCAGAGCTGAAGAAGCTGAACAAGCAGATGAAGAAACTCATCGAATTGCAGAAGCAGGGCAATTTGATGGGGCTGATGGCCGGACTTTTTAATGTTTGTGTAATTGCTCTCGCATTTGTTTATGTGATGATAATTAGTCTTAAGTGAATAGATTGGGCATCATTTGTAATCGTAATGATATGGATGTTTGAATAAAAGTGTTGCGCTGTACGAATTCGGCATGTCTTCTCCACTCTGTTTCGGCCCCGTTTTTTCAGTTCTTCAGTTCGTCATCAGTTTCAGTTTCAGTGGTAGAGGGAGAAAAGGAAAAAAAGGTTCGTCCACAGTTGCCCGAAAAGGCCAGGCCCATATAGAAGTTAGGCAGGGCCGAATAGAACATATCTAGGCCCATTGATAAAAGAAGTGTAGCTAGTGCAAAAAAAGTGCACACGGTCATTGACATCGATATATCTTTTCGGCTTTAGGTTATTTCACAAATTTTAAGTTTCCTGCAGTCACCTTTTTTGAGATAACTCATCTGATAATTATTTGAGCTATTTTTATGCACAAGCTATCGTGTCCGATGGTAGGGTCCCGTGTTGTTTCGCCTAAAACAAAAGGTTGGTTCTAGTTAGCAGTCTAATTTGCAGTCTTTGTGAACCAAAAAAGTTGCAATTGTTTGGTTCTAGTTTATTTCAACCAAGCACCATTTTTAAATTTTTTTTGATTTGTGCTATGGTGTTTTCAAAGTTTTTACTCGTATGTTTCAACCGAAAAAGGTTGTGCCCCTCTCAAAAAAAGAAGACATCTAGTGTGCCCCTAGTAGCATCTCCTTACAACATAGAGGGGCATCCCCTTACAACATATAATGCATAAAACATAAAAGGAAGATAATTAACTAGACACGTGCTAACAACAACTTTTATGATTGGATCATGTTTTAGTGCATTTTTTAGTTCACATGGCCACATAAATAAAATGCAATGGAGAAACTTTAGGCCCGAAAAAACATTAATAGATAGCATGATAGAGGGGCATCGGGTACCCTAGTAGCATCCCCTTAGAGAACATATAGAGGGGCATCCCCTTACAACATATAGTGCATAAAACATGAAAGGAAAATAATTAAAACTAGACATATAGCTAGAAGACACGGGCACACACGCCCCAACCAACACAACACAAGCTAGATAGATAGAAAGACTCGCACTCGAACAACTCCTTGGCCCCTCCTTAGCCGGCGCCCCTCACTCGTCGTTCTCCGGCATCTGGTAGGGGAGGGTGTGCATGCCGTTGGGGTGGGGGAAGATGTGGTGGAAGTTGGTGAAGATGTTGTAGGTGGTGAACGCGATAAACTCGCATCCACACCAGAACACCTGGCCGAGGAGGTGGTGAGCGTCGTAGGGGTTGGTGAAGGTGACGTAGAGGCCGATGACGATGCCGTTGGCGTCGCCATCGTACTGCTCGTGGAGGTGGAACATGGGCGGAGTGCCCGGAGGGAGGTGGCGGTAGCCGGCTTGGAGGAAGAAGCGAGTCAACTCTCTAGGGCCCCTCCACCTTGAGATGGCCCACACCCTCAGGCTGTTCTCGACGATGACTCCGGCCGGGTACTCCCTCTCCGGCACGGTGCAAGGGCGACGGTAGGTAGGGCCGTAGAACTGCATGGTGGCTCGAGTGGTGGATTTGGCTCGAAACGAAGAAGCGGAGGAGGCTTGAGAGATGAGTGTGAGAGGGATGAGGAAATGGTGCCCTTTTATAGCCGCGTTGCAGCCGTTGTCAATGTACACGATGCCTTCGATCGTTTTCTCTTCTCCGTTCGTGCTGGCATAAGTAATTGCGGGCATTAATTCAAAAACGGCGGGCAGAGCATCCAAAGAGGCACGGGCGGCACATGCGAGATGCATCGTTTCGTGGACTTGCATCGGCGGTGACGCCGCGTGAGAAACAGGCCCGTTCATCCTCGCGTGACACTGAAAAAGGAGTTGCACCACCGACGCGTCCGTCCCGTGTCTCAGGTTCAAACATGCATTTCTTAAAATAGCTTAGATGCGACGTACCTATACGCTGCGCCCCTGCTGCTGCTTTACTGCGTCGATGCGTGCATGCAAGCCCGCATGAAAAGGGTTAGGCTGTGTCCCAGCGTTCACGAGCACAGAATAGCTAGGCTGTGACGCTGTTGCATGGCATGCATGGGACATGGATGGCCCACATGTCAGTAACCCTCTCGCATGCTGCCCATCCCCCCCTCTCGACGGCTGTGCGCACGCACGCCAGGCTCTGCCGGGCCCGATCCGCTCGGCCCAACGGTCACTGAGATGCTCCCCCGCTCAACGTTATCTGTTCGTCAGAGAAAAAAAGGGTGGCCAATCAGATTGGAGAATCAGGGCTCCCACGGATCGCCCCCGCGGAATCCTTCTAGAAGGCCTATCCGACGGCCACAGTTTGGCGTTAGGGTTAGATCGACGGTGGACGTTTGGCGCTAGGGTCATATGGGTTTTGAAGGCAGTCAACGGGGTTTTGAAAGGTTTGACTGAACATTCAAATGTGTATAACTAATTCAAAAAAAATCTAAAAATGAAAAACATGCGCATATAGTCTTGTTATGTTACATAGTTATGATATAAAATGATAAACTTGATCTAATGATCTTTGCATGAAAAAACCTTAACAAATTAGACTATCTCGACTGAGGTTGCATAGAGTTCAAAGGAGTGAGAAGAGGGTTTGAGGTTTTGAAAATGCAAAAAATCAAAAACCTCACCTTAGCTTCATTTTGGAGTGACTAAGGAGGATCTGAAGTTATTTTTGCATTTTAAATTTTTAAACTTGTTTTATTGCTGACTTTGTATTAAAGGGTGTTTTTTAAAAATAAATTAATAATATGAATACTTATTCAAAAAAAGGTGAGACTTCGTATTGATCCTATATAGGTATAATATAAGCTAAGAAAATCTTTTTGGGTGATTTTGAGAAGGTCGAAAAAAACTTGCTTAGAAATGGGGTCGTTTTCCCTTACTTTGGAGCCTGTTTGGACAACATTTTCAGTGACTATGAGTTGGACTTCACAAAAAGGGTTGGATTTATGAACTAAAGTGCATAGTAGTACATAAAACAATGCAACATCACAGAACAAACAAATGAACTCCAAAAATATTGGAGATAGGTTCAAATTTGAATGTCGGTTCAAATTTGAATTTTATTTCAAGTCAAATCAACATCATAGCACATAAGTTTTCACATGAAAGAACATAAGTTTTCACATCAAATGACAACAAACTTAAGTTTTCACATCAAATTTGAGTGATTTCGACTCTATTTCTTTTGCTTCTTTCTACCACTCGATTTCTTCTACTTTTTTCCACCGTTTGGTTCCACGGCGCATAGTTTGTTGATGCTGATGCTCTTGCTTTTTGGCCCCTTGGTTTTCTTGCCAACTCCACTAGGCCCCCTCAACTTTTGCACCTCACCATGTCCCACTTCTTCAGTTTGCACTTCTGCAGCTTGAGTAGATGGCACACATTTTTCAACTACTTCAGTTTGCAACTCAACACTTGGCAGCACAACCTCCAAACATGGCAAAACAGGTGTCAAAGCAGATTTGCATGGCAGCACAACAGTTGCTTCATCTGCAATAGTTTCAGATTGCCCTAGCGCCTGCAAAACAGATTCAGTATGCATCACATCGTCCAAAACAGAAACACTTAGCTCATGTTCAGCAGTAACAGTTTCAGTTTGCTCCATATCTTTGTCACCAAACATTATCTGCTTAGTGCTCTTCCTTCTAAAGCCTTGAGTCTTGCTTTTTTCACTGGCCAGCACTGTTCAACAACAAGAGGTGGGGCTTTTTCTGCACGCTTCCTCCTAAAAAATAAAGCATTTCACTTGGTTAGATACTAGAACAAGTAGCAAAATCAAAAACTTGCGAAAACAGTAACATAAACATACTTTGGCCTCTGAGGAGTGTAGATGCATTTGGATGAACCAACTCTGTGCCCAAGTACCTCACACAACTTGCACCTATTTTTGTTAGCTTTTTGAGCCCTTTTGGGCTTATCATTCTTTTCCTTTTCCTTTTTCCCCTTCTTACTACAACCACCTTTCTCAAACCAAGCTTTGAATATGCTCTGTTTTGGCCTCCCAGCCTTTCTTCTAGTGACAGGGGGACACAAGGTAAATTCTATTTCCACCTCAGGCCACTGAGATTGGTCAGTCAGTGCAGGAATTGGACTTGCATATGCATCTTTGAATTTTTGTACTGAATAATACTCATGCAAATATGGGTGCATATTTAACCTGGGTTTAGATGCCAAAAAAAGTATGGAATGCTCACATGGTTTTCTAGTGTGTTGCCACTCTTGGCAAGTGCACTCATGCAACTCAGTATTTACCACATGCCTCTTGCCACTATTTGTATCTCTAACTTCAGCACCCCACAAGGAAGATTTCTCAACAGATAGATGTGAAAGATTTCTACTCCTGTTGACCACCTGTTGTACCACTGCTGGAAGCTTGTCCCCTTCCAAAATATTAGCAATTTTTCCTCTCAACTCCCACAAACGCATGATCATGATCCTTATTTGGTCCACCATGTCATGCACAGACAAGTCTTTCAAATCCTTCACTTTGTTGTTAAAACTTTCTGCCAAGTTATTATTGATATGATCACATTTTATGGCAGTATTAAAACCTGATCTATACCACAACAGAGAATGGTGGGTGTTCAACCATGAAGCAAATTCATTATCACTACATGATGCCAATATCTTACCAAGGTGATAGGAATGTGTCTGTCTGGTGTAGGATCTTGCTGCTGGCCACATGCGCCCAAATTCATCTCCTCTGAATTTTTTTATCAGATTCATCCACATATGTCCAAAGCACTCCCTCTGCTCAGCATGGGGGAAAACATTTTTTACTGCATTTTCCAACCCTTTACATGCATCTGTGTGGATGGCCAAAGGAGAAACTGGCCCTATGCATCTTTTCAGTTGCATCATGAACCATATCCATGATGCCTCTGTCTCTGATTGAAACATTCCTATTGCAATTGGGAACATCCAGTTGTGTCTATCTAGAGCATTGCATGCAGCCAACTGACCATTCCACTTTCCAGTCAAAAAAGACGAGTCTATGCTCAAATATGGACGACAACCTGCTTTGAATCCATCTATGCAAGGCTTCAAACACATAAAAAACTTGCTGAATAAAACCTTGCCATCCTCTGTTAGCTCTGTATCTATCTCCACCACACTTTCAGGTGACCTCTTCTCCACCTCTGGTTTAAAACTATACAACATCCTAAATGTATTTGCCCAGTCACCATACAATGATTTCATGGCCCTTTGTTTTGCTGTCCACACTGTGGTATATTGCAGCTGGATGGGGTACAGCTTCTCCAAGTCAACTTTAAGCCTCTTTGCAGTAGTGTTTGGAGTCTTGGCTAAAATAGGAGTAATCTTCTCTGTAACCCAAAGCTGTGATGTCATCTTTGAAACTCTCTGTGAAGTGGTCATACATGTATGCTGGTGTGGTATTTGATTTACCCTTACTGTACTTCCATCAGGTTGTAGTCTGGCAGACAAGTACCATTTGCAAGGATTGCCACCACCATCATAACCTTTGCACCGAGCATAAAATTTCTTTCGATCAGTCCACATAGTCTTGGCATCAAACTCTTTTTTCACTGCATAGGTCCTGAAAGACATCCTAAACTCCTTCATGCTTGGCCACAACTTTCCCACCTCAATAACTGGGTTCTCTTTGTCATACAAACAAACCAACTCATTATCGTCTGCATCATCCACATCATCTGCAGCCTCTCTCATCAGCTCTTCTTCATCCTCATTTGCATTTCTAGGGCAAAGAATTGTCATCCTTCTCCTTATCTTTGTCATCAACTTGAATGCCAAACATTTCGGCCATATCAATGTCAGATATTGGTGTAATGACCAAATCTGTTTTTTCATTCAACTCTACTACATTCCAGTCAACAACAATCTTCCTAGCACCATGGGTTCCCTCCTCTCCATCTGCATCAATCCCTGTATCTTCAGCTACTACAGTCGGTTCAGTCAACAATGCCAACATCTTCTTTTGTGAAACCCACTCATTACCTTCCACCTGTGCAGCCATCTTTGATGGCACATAACCAACTCTGGAATGAGTTTGCAGATCAATTAGCTCAGCATAAAATGTTACTTATTTTCTTGCCCACCCTTCTTGCTGATCAATTTCAGCAACCATGGATTCTCCATCTTCAATTCTCACATATTCACCATTATAGTTATCGAAACGTTGCAGAGATACCTCTTGTTCTGGACCCCAAACAATACTCTCCCCAATTCTCTCCACCAAATTGCCCACGGCCTTCTCCTTCATGCTCTCTAATTCCTGGGGATCAACATCTGCAAATTCGACATCCAACCTCACGGTGGTATCTCTATCAATGTCTTGGACACTGCCATCACTGAGCTTGTCTTTACAGGGAAAAAATTTAACTATAATTGCGAATGTGGTGGCAGAACCTGAACCTCCCCTGTTTTGTCAATGGCAGGCAGCGGCTGCAGTGTAAGCGACAGTCACTACCAAATCGAGTTCGATAACAGCTAAAATAGAAAAGAGGGCCAAGTGCCCGTACAAGCCAGACACAAAGTCGGATCATCCCTAGACTATTGCCAGACCATACCCAAGTCAGACACAAGCCAGACTATCTGACTATGGGTACTGTGGCTTATTCCTACATTCACCCACTAAGCCATGGCTCAGAGGAGTCCGTCGTCTTCGACTCCGACAACGTCCGCCAGCAGCGCGCGCTCCGCCGCCGGCTCCCTCCGCAGCTTGGGGCAGTCCCTCTTGAAGTTGCTGCGCTCACCGCACTTGTAGCAGCGCCCGCGTCGGTTGCCGCCGTTGTCCGACGCCACGCTCCGCCCGTCGTCGTCGTCCCGAGCGCCGCCCTGCTGCCGGTCCCGCGCCCGCCACTGCGCCATGGTCAGCATCAGCTGGTCGCCGCCATGATCGCCGCCGTCTTGTCCGCGGCGCCGAACCCGCTCGTTGAACGCGCGCAGCCGCCCCTGCGCCTTGTCGAACGCCATGGTCGTCACATCGCAGAATTGCTCGATGCCGGCGACGACGGGGAACAACCGATCCGGGACGGTGTCCAACAGCTTCTTGACGAGCGGCGCGTCGCCCAGCGTCTCCCCGAGGTTCGCGTACCTCGCCGTCATGCCCGCCAGCCTACCGGCGTACGCGTCCAACGCCTCACCATCCGCCATCTTCAGGCGGTCGAACTCCTCACGCAGCGTCGCCAGCCTCGCCGCGCGGACTCGATCGGCGCCGATGAATCTCACCTTCAAGGAGTCCCATACCTCCCTAGCGGTGGGCTTCGTCGCCACCGAGAGCAGCACATCCTCCGTAGCGCTCCGAGCAGCAACGCGCGCACCGTCTTGTCCTTCCTGGCGTTCACCGCCGTGTCGCCCGGTGCCACCGCCTCCCACACGGTGTGGACGTCGAGGATCACCTGCGCCATGATTGCCCACACGGTGTAGTTGTCCTGCGTGAGCATCGGCATCACCATCGACGCCGATCCGCCCGCGCCTCCACCGTGTGGCACGATCGCCATTGCCGCCGGCGAGCTCTCGAACCGAAGCTCTGATGCCAAATGTTGGGGCCGCGGCCTTCCTCTTCCCCTCTCTCTCGCTACACCTTCCTCTCTCTCTCACTGACACAACGAAGAAGAAGGACACCAGACACAAGTGTTTTTCCCGGAGCCCGAACTCCACCCGCCGCACGTACGGCGTCTTTTGCTTGAGCACGAACTCAATCCACACAGCGAGCTACAACGGCGGAGGGAGCTGGCTTTATACCCGCGCGCTTGGACACGCTACGCCACGCTCCCACGCTCTACACGCACCCCCCACATCCCGCGCTCCCGGCGCTCGTGTACCCGACGCGCTCGCACGTAGTCGTCACGGCCCGAGTCCAGCGCCTTGACGCGGTCACTCCCCCGCTCGTCTCGCCCACACGCAACGGCCCGAGCGCTCGTACGCAACGGACACACACGCACACACACCTACAGGCACGCACACACGCACCCGAGTCTGCCACGGCCGGACCCGACGCGCCCCGAGCGCACACACGCACGCGTACAAGCCAGACATAAAGTCGGATCATCCCCAGACTATTGCCAGACCATACCCAAGTCAGACACAAGCCAGACTATCTGACTATGGGTACCGTGGCTTATTCCTACAAAGCGCATAGTGGGGAGCCCGGGGACATGGAGCGGCATGGCGCTGCGCCTGTCGCAGTGCTTCTTCGCCGCCGCATCTTCCCTTGCCATGTGCTCCGCTTTCGGCTTCTCCAACTACAGCGCCTACTTGTAATTTCATTCTCCCGCAGATGCTTCCTCTGTTCTTTCTTCCCCCATTGTGTGTTTTCTTGCAAATTCGTGAGCAAATCACTCAAGTAGCGACCATATAACTATGTTTCAGTTTGGGTCTTTCAAGGTTGTTAGGTTGCCTGCGTTTTTCTCTTTCTTTCAGGAGTAATTTTTGCAGGAGTAATCTAGGGAATTTACATGAACTTAAGTGTTCTTTTCCATAACAAGAGTGTGCTTGTCTAATATGTGCGCTGCAGCATTTTAGTTTTCCAGTGAATCATGATTGTTAGTGTCAAATCTCCTGTTGCCGTCCAATATTCAAGTTGAATATCCCCAAAGATTATATGTCACACAACCAGGCATGTGCACTTATTGAGGACTTACACAAGTCAGGAAACATGCAGGTTGGGCCATCCTTCATTCAATACCTACTCCCATAAAAAAAGAAAATTGTGCAAGTTAGGTTCTATGTGTCAGCGTGTGACATGCCTTGACTGTTGTACGTGTGCCGGTGTGCGCCAATGATGTATCTTTTTCATATCATTGAGACTATGAACTGCATAAAGTCTTAAATGTCTTGATTACTCTCGGAATTGCTTGGGCAGGAGATTAAGTGTGTTCTGTTGACATCAACTAACGAGTATATTATGGTCTCTTTTTTTCAGTTACATGAATCTAGTGTTGATCGTGCAGCTTTTGTGGAGTTTGTACTTGGCCTGTCAGGATATATTTTCTCTGAGGAATAACAGGGATCTTCATGTCCCGGATTTCTATTGTTCATTGTTATCATTGATTGGGTAAGTCGTGCACTTTGTCACTGCTATTGTCCATGCAACTATGCCTGGATTAACTGAAGGCATGCACTGAAACAACTGAACCCAGTTTTTTTAACAACATTAGTTAGTTCTTATGAAAAGTGAAATTCAGGATAATTGCAACGCATGCTTCTCTATTGGCTAAGCTCTTGTTTTGCCTCCCTGTATGAGAATAAGACAGCCTTAAATAGACTTGCTGTTACGGGTGCTCGGTCGAACTTTGGTGACGAATTATCCACTTGTGAATGCATTACAGGGGACAAACACTGTTGCCAAAAACAACCCCTCCCTCCCGCGGCGCTCCCGCGAGCGCCCGGGGGGAAACCCTAGCGCCGCCTCCAGCCCCTCCTTCCTCGAGCCTTCCACCCCTCGCCGCCGCCTTGACGTACTTGCGGGCAAAGCCCGGCCAGTGCTGGCGGCGGCGGGGCCCTTTCCTTCCCCCTCTCGGTCCGGCAGGCGCGGGCTTCCGGGTCGGGCGGCGGCGCGGCGGCGTGGCGGCAGCAGCTGGCGGCGGCGACGCGAGTTGTGGGCGGCGGCGTGAAGGGGCTGCAGCGGAGGTGGTGCACGGAGGGCTCCGGCGGCGGCGTTCGGCCAGATCTGGGACCTGCCGGCGAGGGCCGCGGACGGCGTGGGCTGCGGGCGTCCGCCCCTACCGTAGCTCGGCTGGTGGTGGTTGAGGCGCAGCGGCGGTGGCCGGTGGGCGTGCTGGTCGGGATTCAGTCGTCCCGACGGCTGGACGACGACGGCAAGGCAGATGGGCTCTCCGGTGAGTATTCTTGGCGTTCGGCGGCTGTACTTGGGGTCCCTCTTGCCGGTGGTCGGGTCTGCGTCAGTGGCCTTGCGCCGTGCTGCGTCGGCCGCCGAGGTGGGGCGGCACAGGGGTGTGTTCGGTGGGGAGGCTGGCTGGAGGGATGGGTGGCGCCGACTTGCTCGGGTCCCCGTCACTGGCACAGGGGTGTGCCGGTCCGGATGCGTCCGCTCCCCCACCTCCCCCTTTTTCCGGCCGCGTGTTGGCTGTCGCAGCTCCGGTGATGTTCAAGGCAGGATGTATGCTGCGGTTCGTCGGTCAGTGGTGTTCCTTTGGTGCAAAGTTGATCTCTTTGGATGGTCTCGGGGGTGTCTGGATGTTGGGCGGCGGCCCTGGCGGCGGGAGGCGTGGCGTTCGGGGGCGGAACCTGCGTCTCAGGTGCGGACGAGCAGCCATGGCTTCGCGGGGGACGTGGCTGCGGGTGGTTGGCGGAGCAGGGGTGTGTCGGCGGGGTGCGAGCACCGGGGTTCATCACTTGCCCAGTTTCTGGCCGTCGGTGGCGGCGTCCGTGGACGTCGTATCCTTCTTGAAGGCTCCGTCGCGGTGCTCCCACCCCCTACGTCGCTCCGGGTGAAAACTTGATCTGCGGATCGGACGGTGGCGGCTATCCGTGGTCGTACCCTTCTGGGAGGCACCGTCTTAGAGTCCTTGCTTCGTCATGGTCCATCTCACCCCCTCGGTGGCTCCAAGTGGTTCTTCGTAGCTCATATTATGTTTGCTTGGTTGTGTCCGGGTGGTGTGATGGTGCTCGGCACCTTTGTATCTAGCCTTGGGTGTGTTCGGTGTGTGTCGTGGTGGCGTGTGTTTGTTTGCCTCGCTCAGATGTATGTGATGTTGTTTGCTTTATAATATAAAGCGGGGGAAACCCTTTTTCGGTAATGCATTACAGGTCATGGCGATTCTCATGTTCTCTGGATTCTGTGCCTCTGCCAGCGTGACGATTTTCTTCATGAAGGATATGAACTTCTGCACGGAATACCGGCGTCTAGACTGCAGTCAGTTCACACTTTCAGTCACTCTGGCGTTCTTTACATGGTTGTTGCAAGCTGCGTCTTCTTTCTCCGGGTTCTGGCTACTGGTTTCCTTCTTCTAGTGATCTCTCTCACGCTCTCACAAGCACCATCATGTCGTGCTGAATGTCCTCGGGCACATATCATACATCACTTGTTACATAGGTTGTCTGTTTGATTGATAGCTCATCTTCAGTTTAGGTGTTGGTTATCAGTGCCTTGAGGTGGAACAATTACTATTTACATGATATGGGACCATTAATATGAAGTGTAAAATTATTTTTTTTGAAAAGGGGAGCTTCCTGGTCTCTGCATCAGAATGATGCATACGGCCACATTTATTATAAAGCAAATAAGTCTAACAGAGGTCTTGAAGTCTCAAACAAAAGAACAAAAGATGCTCACAAAGAGCAGAAGAGTAAAAGTAAAGCCATAACCGGCTGGCATAAAAAAGATAGGAAAACTAATTGCCTATTCTATTACATGACCGCCATCCAAACCGGTTGAAAAGTGTTACCATCTCCCATCGGATAGATCCAGTAACCAAACGCTCCCTGGCCTCCGTCGGAGTGAGTAGCGATCACATACAGATCAACGCAGTGGCTCGGAAGATAACCTGCAAAAAATGAGTATTTGTTGTTCTGTTAAAGACCAAATCATTTCTGCAGTTCCAGACTGCCCATAATAAAGCACATACTCCTACACGAATGTGTCTCGCTGTTTCGGAATCTATCCCGTCGAGCCACATCCCAGATAACGTGTTAATATTATTCGGAGGAGTAATATTAAAGGCTATGTGAACCATCCGCCATAATTTTTTTGCCAACAGGCAATCAAGAAAGAGGTGTTTGCTGGATTCACCCCGATCACAAAACTACATCTTGTAGATCCAGTCCAGTTGCGTTTGGCCAAGTTGTCCTTAGTTAAAATGACTTGTTTGTATACAAACCACATAAACACTTTAACTCTCAAAGGTACTTTGACATGCCAAACATGTTTCGAACTAGGAATAGAGCTAGAGTTGATAACATCTAGATACATGGATTTAACCGTAAACTCTCCATTCCTAGTTAGCTTACAGCACAACTTATCGGGTCGTTGAGAAAGCTGAACATCCATCAGTCGTCTCACAAGATCACTAGTAGAAAATTGGGCTTTGGTCACAGGGCAATATTCACATTAGTCCCGGTTCAGTCACGAACCGGGACTAATGTGAGCATTGGTCCCGGTTCGTGCGGCCAGGGGCCTGCCGGGCCTCGTGGGGGCACTGGTTCCGGTTCGTCCGGACCCTTTGGTCCCGGTTGGTGGGACAAACCGGGACCAATGGGCCACGGTCCTGGCCCACCACCCTTTAGTCCCGGTTCATACCACAAACCGGGACTAAAGGGCTGGTCCTAGTTGCGGCCAGTGTTTAGTCCCACCTCGCCAACCGAAGGGCGCTCACACCAGCTGCCTTAATAAATTAAAATAAAATAAACTATAGTAACTAAAATAAATAAACCTTAATAAATTAAATAAAAAAGCAGCAGTAAAATAAATAAAAATAACAGCAGTAAAATAAATAAAAATAAAATAATTAAAGTAAAATACATAAGTAATTAGAAATAAAATAAATAAGTTTTTTGTTGTAAGTAGAAACAAAACAAAACAAATAAAGCAAAAGAGAAAACAAAAAACAGAGAAAAAAATTATGCCACCTACTGGGCCACCACGGCCTGAATACGACTTGAAACCCGTCCGTGGGCTAGGATTCGGGCCGAAGAAGGCCCAGTAGGCCCCACAGGCAAAGAGAACGGTTAGGCCCGAAATCCTGCAGTTGAGAGGAGCTCGAGAGGGTGGGCGCAGCAGCGCTTATAAACCACTCTCGAGCCCTCTCAACTAGCGAGGTGGGGCTAAACTTTTGACGCGGGGCAGCACAAGGCCTTTGGTCCCGGTTGGTGCCACCAACCGGGACTAAAGGGGGCATTGGTCCCGGTTCGTGGCACCAACCGGGACCAAAGGCCTTTAGTCCCGGTTGGTGCCACAAACCGGGACCAAATAGTTCCCTATATATACCCCATCGCCACAGCAGAGCACTCCACAGTGCTCTGTTTTTTCTGGCCGGCGAGGGGAGGGCATTTGGGTGCTCTAGCTCACCTCCTATGCACATGAGGTGTTCGATGAAATGTCTGAGCCACACTAGTTAATCTTTCTCCTATCGAAACTCGACCTCCGAGCTCCATTTTCCCCGAGATTTGTCTAGGTTTAGCGGTCCGTCACGTCCCGTCCCCGTCTTCACCGCCGTCGATCGCCCGCGCCGATCTCGTCGCCAGCACCACCGTGGTGAGCCTCTTGTTCTTATCTTCTTTCTGAAAGGAAAAAATTCTTACTTTAGATAGTTACTTGTCTAATTTTGTTACTTTTATTATTCCTTCTTATTACATAGTGCGATGGTTTTGGTATCCGCCCCCGTCGGCCCTTGTCCTGTCTATGATTCGGATGTGGTATATATTATATTTTTATAACTATTTGGTTCATTTATTGTTTATGACAAATATACCGACCAACGTGACATAGATTTTATTTATCTAGGAGGTGGTTGAACCGGAAATTCTAACCGACCCTATTGTCGAGAGGTTAAATTTAGTTGAAGAAGAAAACAATTACTTGAAGGAAAAATAAAATAAATTGAGGAGGAGAAGATGATATTGGAGTTGCATGTTGCGGATGTCGTCGATGATCACAAGATCAAGATGGATGCAATGCGCTTGAAGATTAGAAAGATTAGGAAATATGCCATTCATACCGAGGCTTGGTATCATTATGCCGTTGGATCAATTGTTACCTTGGTTGCGATTATGATCGCATTGAAATGTTTTACATAGTTTCAATGTATGGTTTAATTAATTAGATACTCTGGAGAGCTATATATATGTTGTTAGATGAGAACTATGTATGTACTTTGGTTTCAATGTGATGATGAACTTCTATTAATTTGGTCACTTAATTATCTATTCATGATGTTCTGTAATGGTTTTTGACACACTTAATTATATATAATGCACGCAGATGAACCGGCAATGGATGTACGGTGACAAACACACCTCTGAGTACATTAAGGGCGTGCATGATTTTCTCGAAGTGGCTGAGGCAAACAAGCAGAATGGTTTTATGTGTTGTCCATGTTGGGAATCGTAGCATAATTTTAAAATTTTCCTACGTTCACCAAGATGCATCTATGGAGTCTACTAGCAACAAGGGGAAGGGGGTGCATCTACATACCGTTGTAGATCGCGAGCGGAAGCGTTCCAATGAACGTGGATGACGGAGTCGTACTCGCCGTGATCCAAATCACCGATGACCGAGTGCCGAACGGACGACACCTCCGCGTTCAACACACGTACGGTGCAGCGACGTCTCCTCCTTCTTGATCCAGCAAGGGGGGAGGAGAGGTTGATGGAGATCCAACAGCACGACGGCGTGGTGGTGGATGTAGCGGCTCTCCGGCAGGGCTTCGCCGAGCTTCTGCGAGAGAGAGAGAGGTGTTGCAGGGGAGGAGGGAGGCGCCAAAGGCTGTAGTCTGCTGCCCTCCCTCCCCCCCTTTATATAGGCCCCCAAGGGGGGTGCGCACCCCTAGGAGATGGGATCTCCAAGGGGGGGCGGCGGCCAAGGGGGGAAGGGGTTGCCTTGCCCCCCAAGGCAAGGGGGAACTCCCCCCTAGGGTTCCCAACCCTAGGCGCATGGGGGGAGGCCCAAGGAGGCGCCCCAGCCCACTAGGGGCTGGTTCCCCTCCACTTTCAGCCCACGGGGCCCTCCGGGACAGGTGGCCCCACCCGGTGGACCCCCGGGACCCTTCCGGTGGTCCCGGTACAATACCGATAACCCCCGAAACTTTCCCGGTGGCCAAAACTGGACTTCCTATATATAATTCTTCACCTCCGGACCATTCCGGAACCTCTCGTGATGTCCGGGATCTCATCCGGGACTCCGAACAACTTTCGGGTTTCCGCATACATATATCTCTACAACCCTAGCGTCACCGGACCTTAAGTGTGTAGACCCTACGGGTTCGGGATACATGCAGACATGACCGAGACGCCTCTCCGGTCAATAACCAACAGCGGGATCTGGATACCCATGTTGGCTCCCACATGTTCCACGATGATATCATCGGGTGAACCACGGTGTCGAGGATTCAATCAATCCGTATGCAATTCCCTTTGTCAATCGGTATGTTACTTACCCGAGATTCGATCGTCGGTATCCCAATACCTAGTTCAATCTCGTTACCGGCAAGTCTCTTTACTCGTACCGCAATGCATGATCCCGTGACTAACGCCTTTGTCACATTGAGCTCATTATGATGATGCATTACCGAGTGGGCCCAGAGATACCTCTCCGTCACACGGAGTGACAAATCCCAGTCTTGATCCGTGCCAACCCAACAGACACTTTCGGAGATACCCGTAATGCACCTTTATAGTCACCCAGTTACGTTGTGACGTTTGGCACACCCAAAGCACTCCTACGGTATCCGGGAGTTGCACGATCTCATGGTCTAAGGAAAAGATACTTGACATTGGAAAAGCTCTAGCAAACGAAACTACACGATCTTTTATGCTAAGCTTAAGTTGGGTCTTGTCCATCACATCATTCTCCTAATGATGTGATCCCGTTATCAATGACATCCAATGTCCATAGTCAGGAAACCATGACTATCTGTTGATCAACGAGCCAGTCAACTAGAGGCTTACTAGGGACACATTGTGGTCTATGTATTCACACATGTGTTACGATTTCCGGACAATACAATTATAGCATGAATAATAGACAATTACCATGAACAAAGAAATATAATAATAACCATTTATTATTGCCTCTAGGGCATATTTCCAACAGTCTCCCACTTGCACTAGAGTCAATAATCTAGTTACATTGTGATGAATCGAACACCCATTGCGTCCTGGTGTTGATCATGTTTTGCCCTAGGGAGAGGTTTAGTCAACGGATCTGCTACATTCAGGTCCGTATGTACTTTACAAATATCTATGTCTCCATTTTGAACACTCTCACGAATGGAGTTGAAGCGACGCTTGATATGTCTGGTCTTCCTGTGAAACCTGGGCTCCTTCGCAAGGGCAATAGCTCCAGTGTTGTCACAGAAGAGAGTCATCGGGCCCGACGCATTGGGAATCACCCCTAGGTCGGTAATGAACTCCTTCATCCAGACGCCTCCGAGGCTGCCATGTACTCCGCTTCACATGTAGATCCTGCCACGACGCTTTGCTTGCAACTGCACAAGCTTACTGCTCCTCCATTCAAAATATACACGTATCCGGTCTGTGACTTCGAGTCATCCAGATCTGTGTCAAAGCTAGCGTCGACGTAACCCTTTACGACGAGCTCTTCGTCACCTCCATAAACGAGAAACATATCCTTAGTCCTCTTCAGGTACTTCAGGATATTCTTGACCGCTGTCCAGTGTTCCTTGCCGGGATTACTTTGGTACCTTCCTACCAAACTCACGGCAAGGTTTACATCAGGTCTGGTACACAGCATGGCATACATAATAGACCCTATCGCCGAGGCATAGGGGATGACACTCATCTCTTCTATATCTTCTGCCGTGGTCGGACATTGAGCCGTGCTCAATTGCACACCTTGCAATACAGGCAAGAACCCCTTCTTGGACTGATCCATATTGAACTTCTTCAATATCTTGTCAAGGTATGTACTCTGTGAAAGACCAATAAGGCGTCTTGATCTATCTCTATAGATCTTGATGCCCAATATATAAGCAGCTTCTCCAAGGTCCTTCATTGAAAAACACTTATTCAAATAGGCCTTTATACTTTCCAAGAATTCTATATCATTTCCCATCAATAATATGTCATCCACATATAATATGAGAAATGCTACAGAGCTCCCACTCACTTTCTTGTAAACACAGGCTTCTCCATAAGTCTGTGTAAACCCAAACGCTTTGATCATCTCATCAAAGCGAATGTTCCAACTCCGAGATGCTTGCACCAGCCCATAGATTGAGCGTTGGAGCTTGCATACTTTGTTAGCATTCTTAGGATCGACAAAACCTTCCGGCTGCATCATATACAACTCTTCCTTAAGGAAGCCGTTAAGGAATGCCGTTTTGACGTCCATCTGCCATATCTCATAATCATAGTATGCGGCAATTGCTAACATGATTCGGACGGACTTCAGCTTCGCTACGGGTGAGAAAGTCTCATCGTAGTCAACCCCTTGAACTTGTCGATAACCCTTGGCGACAAGTCGAGCTTTGTAGATGGTCACATTACCATCTGCGTCCGTCTTCTTCTTAAAGATCCATTTGTTTTCTATGGCTCGCCGCTCAACGGGCAAGTCAGTCAAAGTCCATACTTTGTTTTCATACATGGATTCTATCTCGGATTTCATGGCTTCTAGCCATTTGTCGGAATCCGGGCCCGCCATCGCTTCTTCATAGTTCGAAGGTTCACCGTTGTCTAACAACATGATTTCCAGGACAGGGTTGCCGTACCACTCTGGTGCGGAACGTGTCCTTGTGGACCTACGAAGTTCAGTAACTTGATCTGAAGCTTCATGATCATCATCATTAACTTCCTCCCCAGTCGGTGTAGGCACCACAGGAACATTTTCCCGCGCTGCGCTATTTTCCGGTTCGGAAGGGGTGACTATCACCTCATCAAGTTCCACTTTCCTCCCACTCAATTCTTTCGAGAGAAACTCCTTCTCTAGAAAGGACCCGTTCTTGGCAACGAAGATCTTGCCTTCGGATCTGAGGTAGAAGGTATACCCAATAGTTTCCTTAGGGTATCCTATGAAGACGCATTTTTCCGATTTGGGTTCGAGCTTTTCAGGTTGAAGTTTCTTGACATAAGCATCGCATCCCCAAACTTTTAGAAACGACAGCTTAGGTTTCTTCCCAAACCATAATTCATACGGTGTCGTCTCAACGGATTTAGACGGTGCCCTATTTAAAGTGAATGCGGCAGTCTCTAAAGCATAACCCCAAAATGAGAGCGGTAAATCGGTAAGAGACATCATAGATCGCACCATATCCAATAGAGTGTGATTACGACGTTCGGACACACCATTTCTCTGAGGTGTTCCAGGCGGCGTGAGTTGTGAAACTATTCCACATTTCCTTAAGTGTGTACCAAATTCGTGACTTAAATATTCTCCACCACGATCTGATCGTAAGAATTTTATTTTCCTGTCACGTTGATTCTCGACTTCACTCTGAAATTCCTTGAACTTTTCAAAGGTTTCAGACTTGTGTTTCATTAGGTAGACATACCCATATCTACTTAAATCATCAGTGAGAGTGAGAACATAACGATATCCTCCGCGAGCCTCAACACTCATTGGACCGCACACATCGGTATGTATGATTTCCAATAAGTTGGTTGCTCGCTCCATTGTTCCGGAGAACGGAGTCTTGGTCATCTTACCCATGAGGCATGGTTCGCACGTGTCAAATGATTCGTAATCAAGAGACTCCAAAAGTCCATCTGCATGGAGCTTCTTCATGCGCTTGACACCAATGTGACCAAGGCGGCAGTGGCACAAGTATGTGGGACTATCGTTATCAACTTTACATCTTTTGGTATTCACACTATGAACATGTGTAACATCACGTTCGAGATTCATCAAAAATAAACCATTGACCAGCGGGGCATGACCATAAAACATATCTCTCAAATAAATAGAACAACCATTATTCTCAGATTTAAATGAGTAGCCATCTCGAATTAAACGAGATCCAGATACAATGTTCATGCTCAAAGCTGGCACTAAATAACAATTATTGAGGTTTATAACTAATCCCGTGGGTAGATGCAGAGGTAGCGTGCCGACGGCGATCACATCGACCTTGGAACCATTCCCGACGCGCATCGTCACCTCGTCTTTTGCCAGTCTCCGTTTATTCCGTAGTTCCTGATTTGAGCTACAAATATGAGCAACCGCACCGGTATCAAATACCCAGGAGCTACTACAAGTACTGGTAAGGTACACATCAATTACTTGTATATCACATATACCTTGGGTGTTGCCGGCCTTCTTCTTGTCCGCTAAATATTTGGGGCAGTTCCGCTTCCAGTGACCACTTCCCTTGCAATAAAAGCACTCAGTCTCGGGCTTGGGTCCATTCTTTGACTTCTTCCCGGTAACTGGCTTACCGGGCGCGGCAACTCCCTTGCCGTCCTTCTTGAAGTTCTTCTTACCCTTGCCCTTTTTGAACTTAGTGGTTTTATTCACCATCAACACTTGATGTTCTTTCTGATCTCTACCTCAGCTGATTTCAGCATTGAATATACCTCGGGAATGGTCTTTTCCATCCCCTGCATATTGTAGTTCATCACAAAGCTCTTGTAGCTTGGTGGAAGCGACTGGAGGATTCTGTCAATGACCGCGTCATCCGGGAGATTAACTCCCAGCTGAGACAAGCGGTTGTGCAACCCAGACATTCTGAGTATGTGCTCACTAACAGAACTGTTCTCCTCCATTTTACAGCTGAAGAACTTGTCGGAGACATCATATCTCTCGACCCGGGCATGAGCTTGAAAAACCAGTTTCAGCTCCTCGAACATCTCATATGCTCCATGTTTCTCAAAACGCTTTTGGAGACCCGGTTCTAAGCTGTAAAGCATGCCACACTGAACGAGGGAGTAATCATCAGCACGCTGCTGCCAAGCGTTCATAACGTCTTGGTTCTCAGGGATTGGTGCTTCACCTAGCGGTGCTTCTAAGACATAATCTTTCTTGGCTGCTATGAGGATGATCCTCAGGTTCCGGACCCAGTCCGTATAGTTGCTGCCATCATCTTTCAGCTTGGTTTTCTCTAGGAACGCGTTGAAATTGAGGACAAAGTGGGCCATTTGATCTACAATACATAGTGTAAAGATTTTAGACTAAGTTCATGATAATTAAGTTCATATAATCAAATTATTTAATGAACTCCCACTCAGATAGACATCCCTCTAGTCATCTAAGTGAAACATGATCCGAATTCAACTAGGCCGTGTCCGATCATCACGTGAGACGGACTAGTCAAGATCGGTGAACATCTCCATGTTGATCGTATCTTCTATACGATTCATGCTCGACCTTTCGGTCCTCCGTGTTCCGAGGCCATGTCTGTACATGCTAGGCTCGTCAAGTCAACCTAAGTGTATTGCGTGTGTTTCGAGGCCATGTCTGTACATGCTAGGCTCGTCAACACCCGTTGTATTCGAACGTTAGAATCTATCACACCCGATCATCACGTGGTGCTTCGAAACAACGAACTTTCGCAACGGTGCACAGTTAGGGTGAACACTTTATTGAAATTATTATAAGGGATCATCCTACTTGCTACCATCGTTCTAAGCAAATAAGATGCAAAAACATGATAAACATCACATGCAATCAAACAGTGACATGATATGGCCAATATCATCATGCTCCTTTGATCTCCATCTTCGGGGCACCATGATCATCTTTGTCACCGGCATGACACCATGATCTCCATCATCATGATCTCCATCATTGTGTCTTCATGAAGTCGTCACGCCAACGATTACTTCTACTTGTATGGCTAACGCGTTTAGCAACAAAGTAAAGTAAATTACATGGCGTTATTTAATGACACGCAGGTCATGCAAAATAATAAAGACAACTCCTATGGCTCCTGCCGGTTGTCATACTCATCGACATGCAAGTCGTGATTCCTATTACAAGAATATGATCAATCTCATACATCACATATATCATTCATCACATCTTCTGGCCATATCACATCACATATATCATTTGCTGCAAAAACAAGTTAGACGTCCTCTAATTGTTGTTGCAAGTTTTTACGTGGTTTGTAGGTTTCTAGCAAGAACGTTTTCTTACCTACGTATGACCACAACGTGATTTGCCAATTTCTATTTACCCTTCATAAGGACCCTTTTCATCAAATCCGTTCCGACTAAAGTAGGAGAGACAGACACCCGCTAGCCACCTTATGCAACTAGTGCATGTTAATCGGTGGAACCTGTCTCACGTAAGCGTACGTGTAAGGTCGGTCCGGGCCGCTTCATCCTACAATGCCGCCGAAACAAGAAACGACTAGTAGCGGCAAGAAGAATTGGCAAACTCAACGCCCACAACTGCTTTGTGTTCTACTCGTGCATAGTAACTACGCATAGGCCTGGCTCATGATGCCACTGTTGGGAATCGTAGCATAATTTTAAAATTTTCCTACGTTCACCAAGATGCATCTATGGAGTCTACTAGCAACGAGGGGAAGGGGGTGCATCTACATACCGTTGTAGATCGCGAGCGGAAGCGTTCCAATGAACGTGGATGACGGAGTCGTACTCGCCGTGATCCAAATCACCGATGACCGAGTGCCGAACGGACGGCACCTCCGCGTTCAACACACGTACGGTGCAGCGACGTCTCCTCCTTCTTGATCCAGCAAGGGGGAAGGAGAGGTTGATGGAGATCCAACAGCACGACGGCGTGGTGGTGGATGTAGCGGCTCTCCGGCAGGGCTTCGCCGAGCTTCTGCGAGAGAGAGAGAGGTGTTGCAGGGGAGGAGGGAGGCGCCAAAGGTTGTAGTCTGCTGCCCTCCCTCCCCCCCCTTTATATAGGCCCCCAAGGGGGTGCGCACCCCTAGGAGATGGGATCTCCAAGGGGGGGGGCGGCGGCCAAGGGGGGAAGGGGTTGCCTTGCCCCCCAAGGCAAGGGGGAACTCCCCCCCTAGGGTTCCCAACCCTAGGCGCATGGGGGGAGGCCCAAGGAGGCGCCCCAGCCCACTAGGGGCTGGTTCCCCTCCACTTTCAGCCCACGGGGCCCTCCGGGACAGGTGGCCCCACCCGGTGGACCCCCGGGACCCTTCCGGTGGTCCCGGTACAATACCGATAACCCCCGAAACTTTCCCGGTGGCCAAAACTGGACTTCCTATATATAATTCTTCACCTCCGGACCATTCCGGAACCTCTCGTGACGTCCGGGATCTCATCCGGGACTCCGAACAACTTTCGGGTTTCCGCATACATATATCTCTACAACCCTAGCGTCACCGGACCTTAAGTGTGTAGACCCTACGGGTTCGGGATACATGCAGACATGACTGAGACGCCTCTCCGGTCAATAACCAACAGCAGGATCTGGATACCCATGTTGGCTCCCACATGTTCCACGATGATATCATCGGGTGAACCACGGTGTCGAGGATTCAATCAATCCGTATGCAATTCCCTTTGTCAATCGGTATGTTACTTGCCCGAGATTCGATCGTCGGTATCCCAATACCTAGTTCAATCTCGTTACCGGCAAGTCTCTTTACTCATACTGCAATGCATGATCCGGTGACTAACGCCTTAGTCACATTGAGCTCATTATGATGATGCATTACCGAGTGGGCCCAGAGATACCTCTCCGTCACACGGAGTGACAAATCCCAGTCTTGATCCGTGCCAACCCAACAGACACTTTCGGAGATACCCGTAATGCACCTTTATAGTCACCCATTTACGTTGTGACGTTTGGCACACCCAAAGCACTCCTACGGTATCCGGGAGTTGCATGATCTCATGGTCTAAGGAAAAGATACTTGACATTGGAAAAGCTCTAGCAAACGAAACTACACGATCTTTTATGCTAAGCTTAAGTTGGGTCTTGTCCATCACATCATTCTCCTAATGATGTGATCCCGTTATCAATGACATCCAATGTCCATAGTCAGGAAACCATGACTATCTGTAGATCAACGAGCCAGTCAACTAGAGGCTTACTAGGGACACATTGTGGTCTATGTATTCACACATGTATTACGATTTCCGGACAATACAATTATAGCATGAATAATAGACAATTACCATGAACAAAGAAATATAATAATAACCATTTATTATTGCCTCTAGGGCATATTTCCAACAGTCCATGCCCTATATGTGGGAATACGAAGTCTTACTCTGACCGGAAAATCCTTCACACCCACCTGCTTTACAAGGGTTTCATGCCACACTATAATGTTTGGACGAGGCACGGAGAAATAGGGGTTATGATGGAAGATGGCGAAGAAGAAGAGGACGATGACAACTATGTGCCCCCTGAATACGGTGATGCTGCAACGGGGGAAGCTGCTGAAGATCAAGAGGAACCAGACGATGTGCCCAATGATGCTGCAAGGGGGGAAGCTGCTGAAGATCAAGAGGAACCAGTGCCCGATGATGATGATCTCCGCCGGGTCATTGTCGATGCAAGGACGCAATGCGAAAGTCAAAAGGAGAAGCTGAAGTTCGATCGCATGTTAGAGGATCACAAAAAAGGGTTGTACCCCAATTGCGAAGATGGCAACACAAAGCTCGGTACCGTACTGGAATTGCTGCAGTGGAAGGCAGAGAATGCTGTGCCTGACAAAGGATTTGAGAAGCTATTGAAAATATTGAAGAAGAAGCTTCCAAAGGATAACGAATTGCCCGACAGTACATACGCAGCAAAGAAGGTCGTATGCCCTCTAGGATTGGAGGTGCAGAAGATACATGCATGCCCTAATGACTGCATCCTCTACCGCGGTGCCTACAAGGATCTGAACGCATGCCCGGTATGCGGTGCATTGCGGTATAAGATCAGACGAGATCACCCTGGTGATGTTGACGGCGAGCCCCCCCAGGAAGAGGGTTCCTGCGAAGGTGATGTGGTATGCTCCTATAATACCACGGTTGAAACGTCTGTTCAGAAACGAAGAGCATGCCAAGTTGATGCGATGGCACAGTGAGGACCGTAAGAAAGACGGGAAGTTGAGAGCACCCGCTGACGGGTCGCAGTGGAGAAAAATCGAGAGAAAGTACTGGGCCGAGTTTGCAGCTGACCCAAGGAACGTATGGTTTGGTTTAAGCGCGGATGGCATTAATCCTTTCAGGGAGCAGAGCAGCAATCACAACACCTGGCCCGTGACTCTATGTATGTATAACCTTCCTCCTTGGATGTGCATGAAGCGGAAGTTCATTATGATGCCAGTTCTCATCCAAGGCCCTAAGCAACCTGGCAACGACATTGATGTGTACCTAAGGCCATTAGTTGAAGAACTTTTACAGCTGTGGAATGGAAACGGTGTACGTACGTAGGATGAGCACAAACAGGAGGAATTTAACCTGCACGCGTTGCTGTTTGTAACCATCAACGATTGGCCCGCTCTCAGTAACCTTTCAGGACAGACAAACAAGGGATACCATGCATGCACGCACTGTTTAGATGACACTGAAAGTATATACCTGGACAAATGCAGGAAGAATGTGTACCTGGGCCATCGTCGATTTCTTCCGACCAACCATCAATGTCGGAAGAAAGGCAAGCATTTCAAAGGCGAGGCAGATCACCGGAAGAAGCCCGCCATGCGTACCGGTGATCACGTACTTTCTATGGTCAATGATTTACACGTAATCTTTGGAAAGGGTCCCGGCGGACTAGCTGTTCCGAATGACGCTGAGGGACACGCACCCATGTGGAAGAAGAAATCTATATTTTGGGACCTACCCTACTGGAAAGAGCTAGAGGTCCGCTCTTCAATTGACGTGATGCACGTGACGAAGAACCTTTGCGTGAACCTGCTAGGCTTCTTGGGCGTGTATGGGAAGACAAAAGATACACCTGAGGCACGGAAGGACCTGCAACGTTTGCACGAAAAAGACGGCATGCCTCCGAAGCAGTATGAAGGTCGTGCCAGCTACGCTCTTACGAAAGAAGAGAAAGAAATCTTCTTTGAATGCCTGCTCAGTATGAAGGTCCCGACTGGCTTCTCGTCGAATATAAAGGGAATATTAAATATGCCAGAGAAAAAGTTTCAGAACCTAAAGTCTCATGACTGCCACGTGACTATGACGCAACTGCTTCCGGTTGCATTGAGGGGGCTTCTACCGGAAAACGTCCGATTAGCCATTGTGAAGCTATGTGCATTCCTCAATGCAATCTCTCAGAAGGTGATCGATCCAGAAATCATACCAAGGCTAAGGAGTGATGTGGCGTAATGTCTTGTCAGTTTCGAGCTGGTGTTCCCACCATCCTTCTTCAATATCATGACGCACGTCCTAGTTCATCTAGTCGACGAGATTGTCATTCTGGGGCCCGTATTTCTACACAATATGTTCCCCTTTGAGAGGTTCATGGGAGTCCTAAAGAAATATGTCCGTAACCGCGCTAGGCCAGAAGGAAGCATCTCCATGGGCCATCAAACAGAGGATGTCATTGGGTTTTGTGTTGACTTCATTCCTGGCCTTAAGAAGATAGGTCTCCCTAAATCGCGGTATGAGGGAGACTGACTGGAAAAGGCACGCTTGGAGGGGACTGAATAATATGCAGGGACGGATATTCTTGGTCTCAAGCACACTACACAGTTCTACAGAACTCTACCTTGGTGACTCCGTATGTCGATGAACACAAGAACAGTCTGCGCTCCAAACACCCGGAGCAGTGTGACGACTGGATTACATGTGAACACATCAGGACTTTCAGCAGTTGGTTGGAAACACGTCTCAGAGGTGACACCACTGTTTGCGATGAGTTGTACTCGTTGTCCAGGGGACCATCTTCGACTGTATTGACTTACAAAGGATACGAGATAAATGTAATACATTTTACACGATCGCCCAAGATCAAAAGAGCACCAACCAAAACAGCGGTGTCCGCTTTGATGCAGCAACCGAGAGGGGAAATGACACATATTATGGTTACATAATGGACATATGGGAACTTGACTACGGACATGATTTTAAGGTCCCTTTGTTTAAGTGCAAATGGGTCAATCTGTCAGGAGGCGGGGTACAGGTAGACCCACAGTACGGAATGACAACAGTGGATCTGAACAATTTTGGGTACACTAACGAATCATTCGTCCTAGCCAATGATGTGGCACAGGTTATCTATGTGAAGGACATGTCTACCAGACCGAGGAAAAGAAAAGATAAGGAAGCGAATACATCATACGATGAGCCAAAGCGCCACATAGTTCTTTGAGAAAAAAGGGACATTGTGGGAGTGGAGGGCAAGACAGACATGTCTGAAGATTATGAAAAGTTTCATGAAATTCCTCCCTTCAAAGTCAAGGCTGACCCAAGCATCCTGATAAACGATGAAGATTATCCATGGTTACGACGCAATAAGCAAATGACACAAGCAAAGAAAAAGTGAAGACTTTCTCCCGCAACTATTATGATGATACCATGCCAACTTTGTAACAGACGAGTATGATACCATTGTCCGTTTTGTACACGTGCATCTAGTAATGAGGCTGTGGCCCCACGAGCACCTTTAGTACCGATTCGTGGCACGAACCGGTACTAGAGTTTCTTACTAAGCAGTTTTTTAGTCCCACCTTGCTAGCTGAGAGGCACTAGGAGCGGTTTATAAGCCCTGAGTGCAGAGACGATGAAGAAGAGGCGCAATGCTCACGTTGCTTAGCTTCAAGCCTTGAGGAATAAGGTAGACTGCATGGAGCTATGTGCAGTGCAGTCTACACTATTCCGAAAGGCTTGAAGCAAATCAACGAGCATTGCGCCTCTTTTTTATTTTTAATAACTTATTACAACTCCGGACTTCTTGTGTTCCGACAAAATAAAATAAACTTTAATAAAATTTATGAAACTAAAATTAACAAAGTATTTTCTGTTCAAAACATTATAAGAAACCTCTATTATTATTGAAACTAAAATCATATAAAATTGATGCAACTAAAATTATCAAAGTATTTTCTGTTCAAAATCATTAAAAGCAAAAAGAAT